>NC_081770.1:8528545-8828545 GCF_963082965.1 Carassius carassius | reverse complement strand
GTTAATTGGTTTTATTTATATGTTTAGTTTTTATTTTTGGTTAGTTTAATAACTACAATGTTTGAGTTAGACACCTGAGGGCAGTAGTGGGCACAGGTAAAGGTAAATATAGGTAGGAAGTAGGAGGTGTCCTGTGGCACCTGGGTGATGGGCATATGGTTTTTACCAGCACGAGAGATGCTCTATTGTTTGCTCAGTTGGAACAAATAAACCAGCCACAACCCTGAATCCAGCTTGAATTAGATTTGTTTCTTGCCTGCATACATCACCTGCCCAGGGTGCTAGAAGTTGTCATTTGAAGGTTTGATTTAAGTTTAATTTATTTTGTTTGTTGACAAACGGCCACTACAGGTACAGAAGAATAAAATATTACCTGAAAAGATTTGAAACAAGATATTTTACAGTTGATGAGTTTTTTTTAATATACTCACTCCAGCAGGTGTCCTGAAGTATGAGTATTTTTTGAGTACATCCTCCACAGACTTTCCTTCCGTGCTTTCTCAGTGTCTCCAGGAGAATGTTCCTGTCATTTGGTCTTTGACAGTCGAAGTGTCTGGATGTGTTTTCTGATACTCACTTTGTGTAATGGCCATCAGGGAACACAGTTGTCATGAATGGATGCACTTGGTCCACAACGATTATCATACAGCTGTAAGATATTAGGATATTGGGGCCTAAAATGTCCTGAGAAAACATTGCCCACAGCATAACACCGCTACCACTGCGGGGCTGTGTCCACCCAACAGTGTATTCAGGTGTCATAGCCTCTGTCAGTAATTGGCGTAGAAATCCTGATTCATCAGACCAGGTCATTGTCTTACAATTACGATGATCTTGGGCCCAGTTCATGCGTTGCTGGCGACGGTATGAGGGTTAGTAAGAATTGGACCATAAAGTTTATTTCTTTATTTTTTTTGATTAATGCTGTAAATATTAGCAGCACAGGAAGAAACTCGTCACCAAATGAAATGTTCACTGACATGTTTTATCCACCCAATGGATTGAATTTAGAAAAGTAATCACAGCTGGTTTGAGTTTGACTCAAAATATAAACATCAGTAAAGCCAGTACTGTGAGATCATAACATGGTTTTACATTTATTTTCTGGGATTTTCCATTCACTTTTGAATAAATAAACATAATTTTCAAATCACTGTGTGCCACAATTCACACAATATACTTTTAGACCTTTCACACAGTCGAGTAACTATACTCTCAAAAGAAAAGCTGTCACTGAGACAGTGATATGAACCCTTAACCTTTTTATAAAAATTTATGATTTTTTATCCATTAAAACCAGTAAAAATCTTAATAAGGGTTAGATGAACTATAACATTATATCACATGCAAATGCAGGATGTGAACTAGAAGGGGTCGAACACAGTCAGGGGAGGATTCACACAACACTTTAACAGTTCTGCTGTTAGATCACACACTGAACCACTGAAGAAAATGATTCACAAGTTTGTCTTGTTCTGTTTGTTCTGCTGGAGTCTGACTGGTAAGTTACAATATATATATATATATATATTTTTTTTTTTTTGGTGATCATTTAGGTGTAAGTTAGAATTTTAATATTTTCATCTGCTGCTATGTACTGATAAAAAAAAATGAATATTGAATATGATATACAAGATCTTGTAACTTTAAATTCAGGTCTCTTTTGGAGTCAGGAACTATGCATTAAAGTTTCCAGGTCTGGAAAAGTCATGAAGAATAATTGAAATCCCTACAGCGAATTGAAATGTTCAAAAAAGTGTGAACTTTCTGTTGAGCTGAAAATACATTTGTAATATTATATATATATATATATATATATATATATATATATATATATATATATATATATATATATATATACGGTAGAACTGTAGCATTAGGCTACTATGAAGCGGGGTCGGGTTGTTGTAGATCATTATATGTTTTTTTTTCTTCTTCTGTTTCATAAATTATGCTGCCATATACTCTATTAATTGATATTTGAAAAATATTTCCAGAAATGTGCAAGTACTGCTTCAGTGTTTTCTCTGTCTGCTTGACTCTCTCTGTACTGATAACAGTAGCGGGTTTCTGCTGCTGCTCTCAACTTCACTCAACTTTGTGTAAATGAAGCTGATTTCAGGATTTGTAAACCATCAGAGGATTTAATCCATGTCAAATCTGTTCATCAGGTGTGTTTGGTGAATCAGTGTCAGTGACGGAGGGAGATTCAGTCACTCTGAACACTGATCTTACTGAAATACATGAAGGCGATGACATAGTGTGGAAATATGGAGCGGGAAAGTCTAAAATTGCTACAATGACCAAAAATAAGCAAAACAACTCATCTGACTTTCCTGATGAGAGATTCAGAGACAGACTGAAGCTGGACGATCAAACTGGATCTCTGACCATCACAAACATCACAACTCAACACGCTGGACTCTATACACTAGATATAAGTGGAGCAAAAGCGATATTAAAAACATTCAATGTTTCTGTCTATGGTGAGTAGAGCTCAACTGTCGAAATGTTCACATATTCTAGTTACATAGTCAAATATTTATTTATTTTATATTTTGAGATGACAGACACATTCAGTTACCGTTAACACACTAAACACTCACTCAACACAAAATTAACAGATTTACTACATTTCACAATGTTGGAAAATGAGAAATGTGTTCATATTCCTCTCATTCTCTCATGTTTTCAGCTCGTCTTCCTGTTCCTGTCATCAGCAGTAACTCTTCACAATGTTCATCTTCATCACAGCAGAATTGTTCATTGTTGTGTTCAGTGGTGAATGTGGGTCATGTGACTCTCTCCTGGTACAAAGGAAACAGTTTATTGTCCAGCATCAGTGTGTCTGATCTCAGCATCAGTCTCTCTCTACCTCTGGAGGTGGAATATCAGGAGAAAAACAGCTACAGCTGTGTGATCAACAATCCCATCAGAAACCAGACCACACATCTGGACATCAGCAAACTCTGTCACACATGTCCAGGTACAGCAGAGCTGATATAATGTGTGTTTATTTACTGAGCTGATCTCTGTCTTCTGTAGATCAGACTGATTCAGTCACTTACGTTAATCACGGTCTCTCTTTTATTCTACTTCAGTTCCTTCAGTTTCTCTGATAGTTTTGATCTCTGCAGCTGTTGTTGGATCTCTGTTGACTGTAGCTGCAGTCGGGATCTTCTGCATCTGCAAGAAACACAGAAAAACTGGCAAGTAATATTTTCTCTTTGTAAACAAGTAAAATAATAAATAAATCTTTAATAATATGTTCTCAATGTTTTAGCCAACGGATAGCCGTATTTTGTAATTTAATTGAAATTATTCTCATACTTTTCAATGTTATAATAAATGTCTATTTGTGTATAATGAAACTGAGCATCGATCTTTACTCATCTCATCAAAAAAAAAAAAAAATCTTCATGAATCTTACATGCGTAAAGATGTGGCAGGTGCTCTGATATTAATATGAATGATAACTTTTGTTGTGCTTGTAGAACTTATTTGCTGATTAAATAAAAAGATTGTAAAAAACCTTTGCTTTGTCAAACATCATGTTTGTGTTTGATATATGTATAAATGAATGTGTGATTTATGTCTCTCTCTAAATGTAATGATTAACACTCTTTTAGGATCTATTTGTGTGTGGACAAAAGTTATAGGCCTAATGGCTAATTAAAATTGTTCATTCCATTTTTTTTTTAAAATCTTTAAGTATTACTTTGGTGTTAAATTTGAAAGGCCTGATAATAACACAGAGGCTGTGAAGAACCAGATCTAATTAAGACTGAGTTTGTGGTTTTAATGCATCTGTGTTTGTTAAAACAGTTGAGACTTGTGAAGTAGATATCACTTACGCCGAGACGACATTCTACAAAAGAAACTCACAGAAAATAGTAAGACAATTTATTGTTAATTTCTTGAGCATCTGTATAATTGGTAACAGTTTACAATAAGGGGTCATATGTTAACATTAGTTAATGTATTGACTAACATGAACAAACAGTGGACAATTAATATGTTACAGTATTTATTAAAAGTACAGTTGCTCACTGTTAGTTCACAGTACATTAACTAATGTTAACAAACAACTTTTGTTTTAATAATGCATTAGGAAATGATTAATTTGATATTAAATAAGATAAAAAATGCTGTAGAAGTATTGTTTATTATCAGTTCATGTCAACTAAAGCAGTTAAGTAATGTTAACGAATGAAACCTTACTGTAAACTGTTTCCTTATAATTTCAGTAGAGAGTCTGATGTAGATCAGTGTGCACTTTTGATTTTGTCTGGATGATATTTAAGTCAATTTCCACAAAAAAAAATAAAATAATAATAAGTAAAAATAAGCATGTTCTGGTAAATCACAGAAATTATAACATACTAAATTGAAAGTCAATTTATTAGAAATCAGAAAAGCAATATGCAAATTGTAAATAATGAGATTAACAAGTTCAAATTCTAATTGAAAAAATTCAGAAATTATGACAAGTAATTTTAACTTGCATATATATCATTATATGACTTAAGGATGCAATATTTTAATCACATAATACATTTTGACTTTGATGTCACTTTTTTATATAATTTTTAATATAATTAAAGGGCATTATTTATTATTTTTTATCCCTTACTGTCACCATAACTACTTTCTGTTGGTCAGTATATTGTCCCAGAAATAATTGTGGTATTATAGTCATTTTAAGACCATGCTATGCCACTGAATATATAATGATAATATAATACCATAACAATGCAAGTAGTGTATGCATAGTATTGCATGCACAAGATGTTGCAAAAGACACATTGGTCTAATGCATGTTCCATAGAAAAACAACAACCATAAACAATTAATAAACAGCACAAGCAGAATTCAAAAATGTGAGAAAGCACCATTTTTCGGATTTGTAAGGAAAACACTATAGGGCCTCAAATGATGCCTTCTTTTCACCTGTCTGCATTTTACAAATATTGTGCAAGAACTCAGGCAATAATGAGATTTCATAGTGTAATAATCTATCACAAAACACCACAATGTGTTTAAGACTTGGTACTACTACTACTACAAAAAAAATATTTAAATATTTCTTATTAATATCATTGCTATTGTTATCATCATCATCATCATTATTATTATTATTGTTATGTTATACATTTTTTTACAGAAAGCTGAAGAGGAGAGTCATGTGGTATATGCACCAATCAAAACCAGATGAAGATCAAACTTTAATATTGCTCTAAGTACAAGACTCTTATTGTCTTGTGATTTTCATTGGGAATCTCCTGCCATGACTTCAGACACTGTGGTCTCATGGATGAGGATTTTCACTGCAGCTTTTCATGATTGCAAAACATAGATGCAAACTATCCTTCCAGAGGTGATAAAGCAAACTCTGCTGTGGTACTGATTATTTATATCTGTACAGAAATGTGGTTTTATCTGTGCATGAGAATGTGTCTACTGCTGGATGCTTGCATGTGATGTCAGTTTGTTAGTGTGTGTCTGAGGTGTCAATAGTGTCTGTTTGAGTGTGTATCTGTGCAAGTGTGTGTCTGAGGTGTCAACAATACGTCTGTGTAAGCGTGTGCTGTGTGAGTGTGCCATGCGAGTGTGTCTGAGGTGTCAATAGTGTGACTGTGAGTGTGTATGAGGTGTCACTCTGCGTGACTTCTGCTCTACAGGGAAGCCAATTTACTTAAAAATATGAAAGTCATTAAAGGGATCATGACATAGATTTAGTTTTTTTATCATTTTAAAATGTTCCCTTCCAAACCTTTCTCAGGAACAGCCTGTTTTTAAGGGGCGGGTCCTTTAAGGCTTCTCAGTAATCAGCCGCTGTTATGATTGGCTAACATCACTACATAGAAAAAACATTATCAACGCCCCCTCACTATTACATGTGTTTTGAGTGTTTTGACAACATAATCAAAAAAACTGTCATTTCCAGACATAGCATGATGAAATCATTTATGCAGTCAGATCTAGTACAGCTTCATCTTTCAACAAATGTTTCTAATGAATGAATATAATATACAAGTTTCCCTTTTTGAACGGAATTAGTGAAATAAATCAACTTTTTGATGATATTCTAATTATATGACCAGCACCTGTATGTGTGTGTGTATATATATATATATACAGGTCCTTCTAAAAAAATTAGCATATTGTGATAAAGTTCATTATTTTCCATAATGTAATGATAAAAATTAAACTTTCATATATTTTAGATTCATTGCACACCAACTGAAATATTTCAGGTCTTTTATTGTTTTAATACAAAAATCTTGCATATTTCATCCGACCAATAAAAGAAAAGTGTTTTTAATACAAAAAAGTCAACCTTCAAATAATTATGTTCAGTTATGCACTCAATACTTGGTCGGGAATCCTTTTGCAGAAATGACTGCTTCAACGCGGCGTGGCATGGAGGCAATCAGCCTGTGGCACTGCTGAGGTGTTATGGACCATCCCTGACTGTGGGTACTTGACACTGTCAGGGGTGCCATGTCAGCTGCTGGTGTTGGTCCACTGTGTTTTATCAAGGGCAGGGTCAATGCAGCTAGTTATCAGGAGATTTTGGAGCACTTCATGCTTCCATCTGCTGAAAAGCTTTATGGAGACGAAGATGTTGTTTTTCAGCACGGCCTGGCACCTGCTCACAGTGCCAAAACCACTGGTAAATGGTTTACTGACCATGGTATTACTGTGCTCAATTGGCCTGCCAACTCTCCTGACCTGAACCCCATAGAGAATCTGTGGGATATTGTGAAGAGAAAGTTGAGAGACGCAAGACCCAACACTCTGGATGAGCTTAAGGCCGCTATCGAAGCATCCTGGGCCTCCATAACACCTCAGCAGTGCCACAGGCTGATTGCCTCCATGCCACGCCGCATTGAAGCAGTCATTTCTGCAAAAGGATTCCCGACCAAGTATTGAGTGCATAATGGAACATAATTATTTGAAGGTTGACATTTTGTATTAAAAACACTTTTCTTTTATTGAAATATGCAAATTTTTTGAGACAGGAATTTTGGGTTTCCATGAGCTGTATGCCAAAATCATCAGTATTAAAACAATAAAAGACCTGAAATATTTCAGTTGGTGTGCAATGAATCTAAAATATATGAAAGTTTAATTTTTATCATTACATTATGGAAAATAATGAACTTTATCACAATACGCTAATTTTTTAAATATATATATATATATATATAATTTGTTTATTTTTATTATTATTAATTATTTTTCAATAGCACAACAGGACTTGGACTTCGGTCCATAGGTAAAACAATGGTTGAAATTTAAAGTGTCAGATTAAGATAATAACCAGATCTCACCTGAAGTTTCCAATGATAATTTTAAAGATCAGAGAAATGTTGACAGCTCAAGATATCTGCTCCAGTTCCAGCTGTGTAACATCACCTGAGGATCAGGAAACACAACATGAGTGAAGGACTGAAGGAGTGTTATCCAAAGATACAGCTTGTCCTTTTAAATTATAGTAGCAAAAATCAGTATCAAATACGTGGTTAGTGTGCGAGTAATGGTAAATGTAAGTTCCTACTCTAGTGTGCTCTGAGTGGGTGGCTATTAACTGGTCAAAAAACACCACATGACTGATATGATAAGTCTGTGTCATATTCTGGTCTGTAGATATGGTCCCTCTTTTTGGTCATTATTCGCCGAGAGTGACTCTTCACCCGATTCATCGTCCAGAAGTAAGGTCACTTTAAATAGCAGCACATCTCTCCTCAGCAACATAAAGAAACACAGGACTGAAACATTTAAAATTAATAAATGATAAATAGGCTACACCAGCGTTCATTTAGAAGAGAAATGAGACAAAAACGCTACCTATCAGATGCCGATTTATGAAATCGCACAAAACAGTTTTTCAGTCAAACAAAGAGCATCAAACGTGTCGAGGATTTCATGCTACATGATAATAAAACATTAATACACGTGTGTAGTGACAGTAAATAACCCTCTCTGTTGTTTATTACACCCGCAACAACACTAGCATCCGTTCAGATTCATCTGTATTTTTATTTGTGTGTGTCTGCAAAACGCTTGTTGTTGCGTTTTACATAAATACCATCCCGCATCAAGTGTATGTGTCTTCCCCTAACGTGTCTGCAACCTAAAAACCGTTAGAGAAAGCAGATAAACACAACACACCCACAGAAACGAAACTAATAAACTGTTGACCACTAAAAGACGAGTTTCCATTTCTTCTTCTTCTGTTTTTTGGCGGTTGGCACATTTCCGCCACCACCTGGTTTGGAGTGTGGAGAAGAACGTCTACAAATCCGAAGCAGGTTGTTTTAAATATACTATCAATTAGTTTCTCTAAGGTATTGAAACAATCAATTAACAATAAAACACCAATACTTTGAATCCTGCAGATCGGTAACTTCTTTCTTGTGATAGTAAATAACAGCAGCATCTGCAGTTACAAGCAGCACCAGAACAGCAGCACTTACTCCTATAGATTATAATAATAATAATAATTATAATAATAATAATAATAATAATAATAATATGTGCTCCGTTTACTATGCAGAAGCAAAAGACAATTTTTTTTTTTGAAAACGGAACATAACTTCTCCATTTTTACAAAAACACATTTTATCTGATTTTTATATCAATCTTAATAAGGGACGGCCTTATCATATTTCGTGTTATATCTGTAGGGCTAAATGCATTATTCACGTTATGCCTTAATGAATTCATGAATTTTAAGTTTCCACCAAACATCTAAGGGAGCTTATTCTTTTTCAAATGGGTTCAAAACATAAACAGCTTTCAATTTTTTAAATGATTGGATGCTATATGAATCATATATACTGTACCACATACATATATATAAACATATATATGTAGTGACCTGATCATTGTCTCCACCAGTAATGCAATGATATAAACCCAAGTGAAAGAAATGAAGGCCATTTATCAAAGGAAGGGCACATAAAAGTGGACTTTAATGCAGCCTCAGAGGAAAATCATGAGAGCTTATGGTTCTGCTGCACACACAAGATGCTCATGTGTCTCCACCTACTGGAGTAAGATTGTTACCAGCAGAAAGAGCCACTGAATCAGTGAGAAATATTGTGTTATTCATTACATCTTTTACTGCACTTGAGTAACATTATATTAAATCATATTAGACATATATTAGATATTAGATTATATTAGACACGGTATTAGACATCTCTGCCAAATTACAAGACTACACATTTTGAATGATTACTAAACAACATTGATGATTGTGACGAGTGGGGCGGGGCCGAGGGACATGGGAGCGAGGCCGGGGGAGTGATTGGAGATGAACTGCACCTGTTCGTCCCACCGGTCTCGAGGCCCATGGAGGAGATGGAAGGATATAAAACTGGAGCGACGACAGTGAAGGACGAGAGAGGACCAGGCCTGGGCTTTTAGTTGTGTTTTGGTTTTTATTTTATGCGCACCAGTCGTCCGTGAGGGGCTGGTGCGCTGTTTTGTGTTTATTTTGTTATTAAAATGTTTTTGATTGTCCGCCGGTTCCCGCTCCTCCTTCCATCTCCTTTTCTCTCGCCTCGCCTGTCCTACCCCCAGGTTCCCGCAGGTCCCCGGGAGCGGCCCCCCCGGAGGGAGGGGGGGGGGGAGTAGAGCGCAGTCTCGGGAGTACCCCCCGGCCTGCGAGGGGCGATGGGGGTATGTGACAAGTGGGGCGGGGCCGAGGGACATGGGAGCGAGGCCGGGGGAGTGATTGGAGATGAACTACACCTGTTCGTCCCACCGGTCTCGAGGCCCCGCCCCACTCGTCACAATGATACTGTGGTTTTATTGCAAAATAAGGCAATGACTGCTAAAAGAAGATAATTTAATAATTGATTTTACATGACAAATTCTTATTAAATCAATGAATGCAACCTTGGTGAACAGAAGTTTCTTACTTGACAGTTTTCCCATTGGTATTTTAATGAATTAATTTTATTTGTCTGTAAAACTGTTCCAAGGAGGGAAGGCAGACAGGAGGTCAATAACAGCAGAAAAATAAGAAGCCCTTCACCTAAGATCTGAACGTACATTAACCAAATGGCCATTTTCACAACGCTAAATGTCTAAATAACAGTTCACATCAGATTTCTTAAAGGGACAGTTCACTCTTTAATTACTCACCTTCATTTCCTTCATTTATCTACTAATATGTCAAATTTACGATACCAATATTTATATGATGTACTAATATGGCCTCTTACAGTACATATAAAGTCTTACATTTTGTAAGGGACAGCTTTTGCACCTTTCTGAGAATGCAGTAAGGCTGTAGACAGTGTTTGACATTTGCAATAACTTAATGATCCATTAGATTTATTTGATCATTAAATTTAGGTTGATAATCCATTTTTCTACTTGTTCATATTTTCCACAGTGAAATACTACCTTTCAGAAACTATCACGTTCAGTTTTTTGCTCTTGCATAATAGCGAATCTGCCATGGTGCAAGCACAACTGGCTTAAAGGGATGGAAGATGAGACTCTGATTGGTTTATTGGACGTTAAGCCCAAAACACACCCATGACTCATTATGAGAATAGGTTCAACCCTCTTGGACCATTTTTTCACAAACCAGAAAAACATATATAAGATTAAGAAAAATAGTAGCGTGGTCAAACTCTGTTGTGGGAGGATTCACACACCAGGTTCAATGTTATCAGCAGACAGTCTTATTAGATCAGAGTTTAAGCTGAATTAATAAAGAAAATGTTTCACACATTTTTGGGTTCATGTTATCAAACTTTTTCCCGGTTTGAGGGTGCTTTCACACTAGCACTTTTGGTGCACACTTGGGCTGCACGATTCTGGATAAATTGAGAATCAAGATTTTTTTGGTCTCATATAGAGATCACGATACTCCTACGATTCTTTTTTTATTATCATTATCACAAGTATATAAATTAATACTTTTATTTTGCAAGGATTCTTTAAATTGATCATTTTATAACAAAATATTTCTATTTCATATAAATTTTGTTCTTCTGAACTTTCTATCAAAGAAACCGGAAAAAAAAACTACTCATCTGCTTTCAACATAATAATAATAATAATAATAATAATAATAAAAAAACAATTTTGAACAGCAAATCAGTATATTATTCTGATTTCTGAAGAACATGTGACACTGAAGACTGGAGTAATGATGCTGAAAATACAGCTGTGCATCACAGAAATAAATTACATTTTAAAATACGTTCAAGTAGAAAGCAGTTATTTTAAATTGTAAAAATATTTCAAAACTTTACCGTTTTTGCTGAACTTTGGATCAAATAAATGATCCAAATGATTTGGTGAGCAGAAGAGACTTTAAAAAATATTACACATCAAAAACTTTTGACTGGTAGTGTATACATATTATATTTAAAACCCCAGTTTTTTATATTAGAATGATGAAAAAGTTGTTTAAATCACTGATTCCACGACTCACTCATAAATCTACTTGCCTTGTTTCATTACTGGATGAATGAGCGTTTATGAACGATTCTCTTGAATGAAAAATTCATTCATTGACAAATAAATTTAAGTCTCTTGTCGCCACCTAGTGGTGAAACAATGCAATCGACACAAACGTTATTTGAAGCGCAGTACTTTCAAAAGGGGATTTGTTATATTTTGATCGCTGCCATATAGACATTAATGTTTATATCTGAATTATAAACTTTATCCCAGTATTTCTGTGATAATATAAATGACTGTAAGACAGAAATATTACTGTGTAGTTGAAAAGACCGTTTGTGAAGATGTTTTTTTAACCAAACACGCTGCTCTCTCGGTGTCAGCGGCAGTGTGAGCACGGATTTGAATGATCCGGTAAGACTTTGTCAAAAGTTTAACAGACTCGGGGAATCGTTGTCATTTAGAAATGAGATCGAGAGTGTGTCTGAATCGAGATTGCGATCTTTTAACGATTAATCGTGCAGCTCTAGGTTCGACTGGCAACAAAGTTCATCCAAACTAGTGTGCACACCTGCAAACCGTATCTGAGTCCGCTTAAAACTCCTGTGAACTCCAGTACGGTAAGCTGGAGATATGAATGCTATTGTACCCAGTGTTGGGGTTAGTTATGTAATCAGATTACTTTTTTCAAATAACTAGTAAAGTGTTTTCCTGTTTAATGACTGACAAGTTTCTTGTCCACATACTTTGAGAAATCGGTATACAGAGGCGTTGTGTGTGCAAAGACAGTAAAATTATTATTATTATTTTTTTATTGCTGAAGACTGTTGAATCCTCTTCTCCTGTGTTCTACTCTACAGACATGAATTTACTTTTCCTGTAGTCTGAGGTTTATTCATTACACTTGTTGGTGTGACAGGGTTTTTATATTTGCTATAAATATAAATTCTTATATTAAAGACAATCAAGCCCTGCTTATATTTAAAAAGTAACGTGAAAGTAACTCAAAAGTAACGTAACTCATTACTTTCCATAAACAAGTATTAGTTACTTTTTTAGGGAGTAACGCAATATTGTAATGCATTACTTTTAAAAGTAAGATTTGGAAACAAAACAAACGATTCAAAAACAAACATTTATAAAAGTGACAAGAGCAATGTTATGCATTTTGCCACTTATATTTTGCTACCCCTGCCACATGATGTGGTCAGCAGATCTTATAGGAATATTACTGCCCCATAATCTGCATATTTCCACCCACGGTGCCGCAATTCTGTTTTCACAAGTGACAACAGTGTACCAGTTATAATGCCATGGTGAAAGTTGGAGCAAAGCATGCTAACTGTTCTGTCTTTGGTTGCACTGATGAGCACATAACACTGTTTAAAGTCCTAGCCTGAGAGGAGACAAGACAGCAGTGGATATATTTACTGAATATTATGCTGCTCACATTCTGAGTGGCAGCCGCTTTCTGTGCACATGCTTCGAAGCTTAAACTGATGTGGATTAAAAATGCATGATTTCAGTGTGATAGATTAATAATCAAAAACCAAGATGCTTTTTATTTTTATTATTATTTATTTGTATTTCTTTTTTTGGCAAATTATCTGAGGTACCAGCTGTAAGGCATAGCCCTATTACTGGAAAAGGGGGTGGGGAGAAGCAGCTCATTTGCATTTATAGAGACATACACAAAAACTGCCTGTTTCTGCTTCCACTCAAAATAGGCATTTTCAGCAATACATAATAAATGACCTGTGGGGTATTTTGAGACTTAATTCTGAGACTTAAATTACATCTTGTAAAAATGGGCATAATATGTCTCCTTTAATTTTGCACTCTGGTTTTTCCATTCACTAAAATTTTGAATAAATATACATAGTTGACCCTGGATCACCAAACCAGTCTTAAATCGCTGGGGTATATTTGTAGCAATAGTCAAAAATGCATTGTATGTGTCAAAATTATAGATTTTTTCTTTTCTACCAAAAATCATTTGAATATTAAGTAAAGACCATGTTCCATGAAGATATTTTGTATAATTTCACCATGAAATGTAGTTATTTCACAGTTCACACAAACGTCTTCTACTTGTAGCCATTTGAAACAGTCAGGTAACTTTACTCTCTGTGAAAAGCTGTCACTGAGGCAGTAATATGAATCCTCCTAATATGAACCCTTAACCTTTTCATAAAAATAAGTATGTTGTTATCCATTAAAACCAGTAAAAATCTTAAGATGAACTATGACATTATATCATATGAAATGCTGGGCAGTAACTAGTTACTAGTAATGCAATACAGTAATAAAATTACTTCACCTAACTTGTAGTGCAACTAATTACTAATACAATTTAAGTAATAATATTACAGTTATCACTTAAAATAAATAAATGTTCAATTGCTTTTTTCTCACAATTGTTAATGATTTGAACTTCTTAATCATTTTTCTTGCACATGATGTCACCAGTCAAGTCAAGTCAAGTCACCTTTATTTATATAGCACTTTAAACAAAACAGATTGTGTCAAAGCAACTGAACAACATTAATTAGGAAAACAGTGTGTCAATAATGCAATAATGCAACTGATTCTCATCCCAGCCGCTTCACACTCGGCTGCACCAATGCAGCAAGTTAACTTAGCTGGAAGATGGAGAAGCCCACATCATATAGTGCCTGGAAACACAGTCATTATTTAAATTTTGTTGGGAGAAAAGATGACAAAAACATCAATGTCACAAATTGTGTAGTGTTACCAAATTTTTTAGTTGGTTCTACCTTATTTTATCAAATTTTACTATGTTACTGCTTTTTTTAAAAACACCCATCCATCCATCTTCTTCAGCTTATCCAGGGCCGGGTCACAGGGGCAGCAGTCTAAGCAGAGATGCCTAGACTTCCCTCTCCCTACACACTTCCTCCAGCTCTTTCGGAGGGATAACGAAGGCGTTCCCAGGCTAGTCAAGAGACATAGTCCCTCCAGCGTGTCCTCGGTCTAGCCCTGGGGCCTCCTCCCAGTAGGACGTGCCTGAAACACCTCCCCAGGAAGGCATCTAGGAGGCATCCGGAACAGATGCCTGAACCACCTCAGCTGGCTCCTCCCGGGTGGCCGAGCTCCCCACCTTATCTCTAATGGAGTGCCCAGCCACCCTATAAAGAAAGCTCATTTCAGTCGCCTGTATCCAGGATCTTGTCCTTTCGGTCATGACCCAAAACTCATGACCACAAGTGAGAGTAGGAGCGTAGATCGACCGGTAAATTGAGAGCTTCGCCTTGCAGCTCAGATCCTTCTTTACCACGACAGACAGGTACATTGACCGCATCACTGCAGAAGCTGCAACTATCAACCTGTCAATCTCCCGCAGTCGCTTCACACTCAGCTGCAAACCGTCCCAGCACACGCTGAAGGTCCTGGCCTAATGAAGCCAACTTGAAAACATCATCTGCAAAAAGCGGAGATGAAATCACGTGGTCCTCAAAACAGACCTTCTAGCCCCTGGCTGCGCTAAGAAATCCTGTTCATTATTTTTATGGACAGGATTTCTAGGCGCAGCCAGGGGTTGGTGATAAAGGGCAGCCCTGCCGGAGTCCATCATGTACCGGGAACAAGTCTTACTTTCTGCTGGGATAAGGTCGAATGCCTTTTCCAAATCCACAAAACACATGTGGATTGGTTGGGCAAACTGCCATGAACCCTCCAGCACCCCGGCGAGGGTATAAAGCTGACCCAGTGTTCCACGACCAGGACGAAAACCGCATTGTTCCTCCTGAATCCAAAGGTCAATTATCGGCCGATTTCTCCTCTCCAGTACCCTGGCATTGACTTTCCCAGGAAGGCCGAGGAGTGTGACCGCCTGTAGGTGGAACACACCCTCCGGTCCCCCTTCTTGAAAATAGAGACCACCACCCCGGTCTGCCATTCCAGAGTCACTGTCCCCGACTGCCACGCGATGCTGCAGAGGTGTGTCAGCCAAGACAGCCCCACAACATCCTTTTGAGGTCAACAGCTCCCCACCTCCACTGTAAATAGTGCTGGCAGGGCAGCATTTTTTTTATGGCCATTCCTCCCAATCACGCCCCTTCAGGTGTCACTGTCACTGCCCATGTGAGGGTTGAAGTCTCCCAGTAGAACGACAGAGTCCCCGGTCAGAGCACTTTCCAGCACCCCTCCCAGAGACTCCAAGAAGGCTGGGTACTCTACACTGCCATTCGGCCCATAAGCACAAATGAGAGTGAGAGACCTATCCCCGACCCGAAGGTGCAAGGAAGCAACCCTTTTGTTAACCGGGGTAAACTCCAACACATGGCGACCGAGCTGAGGAGCTATAAGCAACCCCTCACCAACCCGCCGCCTCTCACCACAGACATCTCCAGAGTGGTAGAGGTTCAGCCTCTCTCAAGGGGCTTGGTTCAAGAACCAAAGCTGTGCATGGAGGTGAGCCCGACTATCTCCAGTAGGTACCTCTCAACCTCCCGCACAAGCTCAGGCTCCTTCTCCGCCAGCGAGGTGACATTCCACATCCCTAAGGCCAGTTTCCATATCCAGAGATCAGGTCGTCGGGGCCCCTGCCTTCGACTGCTGCCCAAACCACAATGCACCAGCCCCTTATGATTCGTCCCGCAGATGGTGGGTCCATGGGAGGTCGGCCCCACATTGCTCTTTCGGGCTAAGCCAGGCTGGGCCCCATGAGGGAAGGCCCGGCCACCAGGCACTCGTATTCAAGCGCCCAGCCGTGACGTCACAGTCCTCGTTTTCTAAGAATTCATAATGGGCTTCCGAACTGCACTTAGTCTGACCCATCATCTAGGACCTGTTTGCCTTGGGAGACTTTACCGTGGGCATATAACCCCTGACAACATAGCTCTTAGGATCATTCGGGTACTCAAACCCCTCCACAAGATAAGGTTGCGATTCCCAGAGGAACAGAAGCTTAAAAATATGTGGCTTGCCATCAGTTTGAGCCAGATGTACTCTTCATTTATCTGCAACTTCCATGGATTCACTGACTGCAAAAATTATGCAATTTCCATTTTTTTTAGGTGTAATGGAAAGGTAATGTCACTAGATGTGTAACTAATTACTGTTAACGGGGCGCTGTAAAGGGGGTGGAGGGGGTTGGGGGGTGTAAGGTTAGGAGGATTCCAGGCCTCTGCCTGACGATGGAGAGGGCTGAGTGAATATGCTGTTCAGCGGGTCCAGAAACTATAGCGGTGCCCCAGACTGTTGGCTGGGAGTAATAAGTAATAATATTACTTTTGAAATTAGTAACTAGTAATGAGTAATATATATATATATTGTTTTTTTTGAGTAATGAGCCCAACACTTATCAAATGCAAATGCAGGATTGGAAACTAGAAGGGGTCGAACACAGTCAGGGGAGGATTCACACAACACTTTAACAGTTCTTCTGTTAATGCACTTTTAACATACTATCTCATTATTTATGACTTTTTATAAAATACATTTTTTTAAAATCATTAATGTGTGATTTATCTGTCTCTCGAAATGGAATCAAAATTATTTTAGGAAATATTTATGTGTGGATAAAGTTAATGGCTCTAATTAAATCTGTTATTGCCATTTTTTCTAAAAATCTGTTACTTTGGTGTTAAATGTGGAAGCCCTGATAATAACACAGAGGCTGTGAAGAACCAGATCTAATTAAGACTGAGTTTGTGGTTTTAATGAATCTATTTTTGTTAAAACAGTTGAGACGTGTGAAGAAGAGATCTCTTACGCCGAGACGACATTCTACAAAAGAAACGCACAGAAAACAGTAAGACAATTTATTATTAATATGTTGAGTATAATTGGTAACACTTGACAGTAGGGGGTTATTTATGAACATTAGTATTTTTAACCAATATGAGCAAAGAACAATACATTTACAATAGTATTTATTAATCTTTATTTATCTAATAAAAAGTTTGGTTGTTCATTGTTAGTTCACAGTACATAAACTAATGTTAAATAACACAACTTTTGATTTTATTAATGCATTAGAAAATATTGAAATAATATGAATTATAATAAATTATAATATAATAAATGCTATAACAGTGTCATTCATGAAGTAGTTTACTAATGTTAACTAATGTTAACTTTCCACTACATAAAACAAAAAAAAAATGCTCTGGTAAATCATAATTATGACAAAATGAGAAATTATGACATATTAAATAGAAATTGAGATTAAAAATTCTAAACTATAACATAAAAAAAGTTTCAAATATACAAAGTTTAAATAATGAGATTAAGAAATTCAAATTATCACTTAAAATGTCGAGAATTATGTCATCCTAATTTTGATGTGTGTGTATCATAATCTAACCTAAGTATGCCATAATGTGAAAATGTTATCTAATAATTTTGAATTTTATGTCAGTTTTTTATTATGATTTAATAGAGCTATATTTATTTATTTTTCTTATTTGTCAGTTAGGCCTGTCATGATAACTATGTAATGTACTGTCCTAGAAATAGTAGTGATATTATTGGCATTTTAAGACAACTTTATGCCACTGAATACATAATGATAATATAGCAGCATAATAATGCAAGTAGTGCATGCATAACATACAGTCAAACACATCCAACTAATGCACATTTACACTGAAAACCAACGGGGGGAAACAGCAAAAACAGAAGAAGAAAAAAATGCATTCTCTCCCTCGTGAAACCCCCTTAACGCTAGCTGTGAAAGAACACTATTTTGCGTATTATATTTATTTATGCACCAGAACAGTGAATTTCTGCTTTGTGTCGATTTGGACTTATTCTTCATTCTGGAGTCTGGAGTTGTAAGGAAAACACTATAAATCTTTAAATGATGTCTTCTTTTCACTTGCTGATGTCTGCTCTTTACATATTATGTGTGACAAGTCGATATCTTGATTATTGTGACAGGCCTAGGAGCAGAAATGGGCTTTCATCTATAACAAGAATCTCACACACAACTGCATCATGTGTTTATAAAAGACTTATTATTGTTATTAATATAACTATGATTATATCTTGTGTTATACATTTTTTACAGAAAGCTGAAGAGGAGAGTCATGTGGTATATGCACCAATCAAAGTCAGATGAAGATCAAACTTTAATATTGCTCTAAGTACAAGACTCTTATTGATTCTTGTGATTTTCATTGGGAATCTCCTGCCATGACTTCAGACACTGTGGTCTTATGGATGAGCATTTTCACTGCAGCTTTTCATGTTTGCAAAACATAGATGCAAACTATCCATCCAGAGGTGATAAAGCAAACTCTGCTGTGGTACTGATTATTTATATCTGTACAGAAATGTGGTTTGATCTGTGCATGAGAATGTGTCTACTGCTGGATGCTTGCATGTGATGTCAGTTTGTTAGTGTGTGTCTGAGGTGTCAATAGTGTCTGTTTGAGTGTGTATCTGTGCAAGTGTGTGTCTGAGGTGTCAACAATACATCTGTGTGAGCATGTGACGGTGCGAGTGAGTGTGTCTGATGTTTCAACAGTGTGACAGTATCTGAGGTGTTAGTCTGTGTGATCAGCATGTCATTGCAAGGATTTTTCATTTTGACTTCTGCTCTACAGGGAAGCCACTTTCCTCCAAATGCTACAATCATTAGTGCTGATTTTGGACAAAAAGGTCTCAAATCTTAATTTATGAGTAATGAAAAATGTAAATATTATATGTGCATGATGATCTCATACAGTAATCCTGCAGTTACACAGTACTGCACTCTCATAAAAAAGGTACAAAAGCTGTGATGTACGGTACCTTTCCAAAAAGTACATCTCTGTATCTTATTTACACCTTAAGGGTGCATTTTATTACCTAAATGGGTGAAAAGTTAATGCACTAGAGATAGATTAAAGATTGTTTTTTTTTCTGAGTGTAGTTTCAGTTCTTTCTAAGCAGAACTATTTTTAATCCAAGGTTGTTGTTGTTGTTGTTTTTTTGTTTTTCTTATTTTTCTTATAGAGGTTATATTTGTTTTCGGCCAGTGTCTGGTTCATTTAAAGAATAAATGCAATGTATGATTCACAGTTTATGATTTTTGTATGAATTAATTTTTTAATTTATTTATTTTTTTCATTTGTTTCGATGAGAAACTAACAATTGAGATTTTTTTTAAAAGCACAAGAGGGCTCCATACGTAAAACAATGGTTAAAATTCACAGGTGCTGGTCATATAATTAGAATATCATCAAAAAGTTGCTTTATTTCCCTAATTCCATTCAAAATGTGTAACTTGTATATTATATTCATCTATTACAAACAGACTGATTGTTTTAAATGTTTATTTATTTATTTATTTATTTATTGATATTACTGAAAACTAAGGAAAATCCCAAATTCAGTAACTCATAAAATTAGAATATTTTGAAAAGGTTTAATATTATAGACACCTGGTGCCACACTCTAATCAGATAATTAACTCAAATCACCTGCAAAGGGTTTTAAATGGTCTCTCAGTCTAGTTCTGTAGGCTACACAATCATGGGGAAGATTGCTGCCTTTGACACCTTGCACAAGGAGGGCAAGACACAAAAGGTGATTGCAAAAGAAGCGGGCGCTTCACAGAGTTCTGTGTCCAAGCACATTAATAGAGAGGCGAAGGGAAGGAAAAGATTTGATAGATAAAAAGTGTACAAGCAATAGAGGTAACCACACCCTCGAGAGGATTGTTAAACAAAACCCATTCAAAAATGTGGGGGAGATTCACAAAGAGTGGACCGCAGCTGGAGTCAGTGCTTCAAGAACCACTACGCACAGACGTATGCAAGACATGGGTTTCAGCTGTCGCATTCCTTGTGTCAAACCACTCTTGAACAACAGACAGCGTCAGAAGCGTCTCGCTTCAAAATAGACTGGACTGCTGCTGAGTGGTCCACAGTTATGTTCTGTGATGAAAGTAAATTTAGCATTTCCTTTGGAAATCAGGGTCCCAGAGTCTGGAGGAAGAGAGGAGAGGCACACAATTCATGTTGCTTGAGGTCCAGTGTAAAGTTTCCACAGTCAGTGATGGTTTGTAGTGCCATGTCATCTGCTGGTGTTGGTCCACTGTGTTTTCTGAGGTCCAAGGTCAACGCAGCCTTATATCAGGAAGTTTTAGAGCACTTCATGCTTCCTGCTGCTGACTAACTTTATGGAGATGCAGATTTCATTTTCCAACAGGACTTGGCACCTGCACACATTGCCAAAGCTACCAGTACCTGGTTTAAGGACCCTGTTCTTAATTAGGCAGCAAACTCGTCTGACCTTAACACCATAGAAAATCTGTGGGGTATTATGAAGAGGAAGATGCGATATGCCAGACCCAAGAATGCAGAAGAGCTGAAGGCCACTATCAGAGCAACCTGGGCTCTCATAACACCTGAACAGTGCCACAGACTGATCGACTCCATGCCACGCCACATTGCTGCAGTAATTCAGGCTAAAGGAGCCCCAACTAAGTATTGAGTGCTGTACATGCTCATACTTTTCATTTTCATTCTTTTTAGTTGGTCAAGATTTCTAAAAGTCCTTTCTTTGTATTGGTCTTAAGTAATATTCTAATTTTCTGAGATACTGAATTTGGGATTTTCCTCAGTTGTCAGTTATAATCATCAAAATGAAAGAAATAAACATTTGAAATATATCAGTCTGTGTGTAATGAATGAATATAATATACAAGTTTCACTTTTTGAATGGAATTGGTGAAATAAATAAATATTTGATGATATTCTAATTATATGACCAGCACCTGTAGAGTTTCGGATTAAGATAATAATCAAATCTCACCTGAAGTTTCCAATGATCTTTGTAAAGGTCAGAGAAATGTTGACAGATCAAGATATCTGCTCCAGTTCCAGCTGTGTAACGTCACCTGAGGATCAGGAAACACAACATGAGTGATGGACTGAAGGAGTGTTATCCAACAGTGATAAAAACGTATTATTTTTATTTTAGTAACGTTAGAAGAAGAAATAGCATTAGGAAATGTAATAAGTGCAGAGTTCTGGTAAATTTAAGCACTGTTGATAAGGGGCAAGGCCAGAAATGTTTAAGTGGGTGGTCCTTCATAAAACTGGGTGGGCAAAGTGTACCATATGAAAACTGCATATCAAATTGCCAACAGTAAATACAGCACAAAGATTCAACACACAATACTAATAAAACATTGAATAAATGAATTTTAATTTCAACATTTACTAATACATATCTGTTAACCGTACCTGAGCTAACGAAAAGTTTAAATTTTATTAACTAATATCAACAAAGATTAATTAATTCTGTACCAAATGTATTTCTCATTGTTAATGTAAGTTAAGGCATTGCCAAACATTAACTAAAGTTTACTGTATGTAAAGCATTACCTTAGACGATGGGACTTCGCAGATTATCTCATAATCAAGAGTCTCAGTTCACGTTAAGAATAAATATCGAGGACCACAGAAATGAATGCAGCTGTAAATATGCAGTTCATTGTGAAGAAGAGTATAAATGTATATATATCTATATATATACAGTATATATGATTATTTTTTCTTTCCACAAAGAACACATCTATTTAGTGAATCAAACACTGTACCTATGGTGATATGATGCTTTTAATACGTTTGGCTCAGAAGTTTCTAATCTATAAATTCATCACCCGCTGATAAGGACGTGCACAGACATTTTGAAGGGCAGGGGATCAAGTGAAATAAAGGGCACTTCTCATAATTGTTTTTTTTTTTTTTTTTTTTAAACAAAAAAGTATATATATATATATATATATTAACGCAACTCTGACTTCCTTTTAAAAAAAATATTTAAAAAGTTAATTAATTTTATCTTCTTCAAACTCACGCAATTGTTTCATTTTCAAAAGATGTTTACAAAATAATCAGTTCACAGAAACCATGGTCTCCTTAGTATTCACTAGGTTTATAGAGCAGCTAAGGAAACCATTCCACAATGTGCATGTTTTGAAAGCATTTTTTATGCTACTATTTTCAAGTATATATGAAGAGTGCCATCTGAAATTTACTTAGCTTTTTTCTTCAAGCTCGTATTTAAGTTCAGTAATTTAACTTAAATGACAATTAATAGGTAATTTTCATTGCCAGTAATGTGAAATAAGTGAACATAAACATACAAGCTTGATAAAAATGATGAATGAATGAAGGAAATTTCAGATGGCACTTAGAGGATTTTTCATCTGAACTCTTCATATTTAGAATAACCTAAATAACTGCATCAAACAGAGGGGCGTGTTTTACTAATAATTTGTTTATTTTTGCACAAGGCACTACATCGTTTTAATTATTTTGGTGTTATCAGAATACATAACACTTTAAAATTAAACTTACCAGAGTAAAAATTCAATAAAAGCCAATGTCATGTATGTATTTGTGGTGGTATAGAAAACTATTTTATAAAGGTTTCGAGGAAATAAAAAAAGTTAAATTACTTAAATAGTTAATTTATAAATATTGTTATTTTTAATGTTTAATGTTAACTTATTTCTACTCAGTTTTATTTATTAATGTACCAGATGCAGTTACTCAGATTTACTACATTTTTTAGAGTGTATCCTCCATCTGTTTGCATCTGTAGATTTCTTCTAAATTCACCAATTTAGATTTCTAAATTTCAGGGGGAAAGACTCTTGATGTAAGTCAATAACTAGGGACGTTCTGTATGCAAATTAGGCGTCAACTAGTTAAAATGCGCACATTTGCATCTAATTGACAGGGAAATGCAGGTAAATAGGATAAACAAAATAACTAAAGCATATCACCTGGTGGTGATATATGCTTATTTTATTAACTTATTTTATTACATGGCTTGGTTGAATTCCAGTGTAGAATGCGGTCTGTTATAACCAACAGACCGCTGTGCGGAGTATAACAGACCGTTGCCATGAAAAACAGAGCGTTGCTATGGACTCACAGGATTCTAACCGTAGAGACGGAGCGGACTATTTTCTTTAGCGGAAGCAATACAATCGGGTTTAACAATCGGGGGAGAGGGAGAGAGAGCGCTTCAGAACCCCTGACCTGATATTTAGATACTATATTTCAATAAATATATTTGTTTGACAGGGAAGCTGTGTGCAAACAGAAATATATATTATTTTTCAAAAATAAAAAAAAGCATCCCAGAAAAAAAGGCACTTTCTCTCCAGGAATAAAAAGGGCAGGTGCTCAAGCCCCCTTTCATGTCTAGGTGTGCACGTGCCTGCTCGCTGATCTGGTTTCATTTGTAGGCGGTCTGGATTCAGTGCTAGGACTTACATTTCATTTGGGAAATCCATTATTAACTTTTAAAATTCACCTTTCAAATTTAACACTATTTTTGTGGGTGAGACTCACAGAAACTGACCAATAGTTATTTTGACAAGCATATGGTAAGCACCAATAGGAAGAGGGAAAATTAATATCTGCCCGGAATTGACCATGAAATCTCACGTTAAATATATTTTAAAGTACATAATTATATGACGTTACAGTGAAACTATACATTTATCTTTATTATCTTTTGATAAATAACATTTATCTGAAAAATGACCAGCTTCTCACTGGGTGGGCCACAGCTGAAAACCTGTAGTTTCACAGGAATCATTTGTCTGGAACACAGCGAAACTTTTGTGTCCCAGCATCCCAGAAAAAAGGGCACTTTCTCTCCAGAAACTTTGCGGTAAAGTTGTCACACTGATTAAAAGTGACACAAGGGCGCTATTTACACCCTTCGTGGGGTAAAGCGATGCCACCCGGTTTTATGACGTCACGCGAACGTGAGCGGCGGTCAAATAAAACAGTCTTTCAGTCAAATGTGTCGAGTATTTCATGCTGCATGATAATAAAACATTAATACACGTGTGCAGTGATACTAAATAAGCCCCTCTATTGTTTATAACACCACCGCCACAACACTAGCATCCGTTCAGATCCGTCTACTAGGTATTTTTCGTCTGTGTTTGTTTGTCTTTTGTGTGTGTTGGTCTGCAAAGCTGTCATGTTGTTGCGTTTTACGTAAATAGCAAACATCATCAAATGAATTTGTCTCCACCTAATGTGTCGGTGTTGTAAACCTCAAAACCGCCGGAGAAAGCAGATATACACAGCCTCAGAAACCATATATATATATGATGTCTATGTCAGAAACTAGTAAATACCTCTTCTTCTTCGTCTTCTTCTTCGTCTTCTTCTTCTTCTTCTTGGGTTTATTGGCGGCTGACAAACATCGAGCTGGATCATTACCGCCACCAACTGGTATGAAGTGTGGACCAGCACGTCTACAAGACCTAAATACAGTGTTTAAAATACATAAATAATTCAATTAAATTAGCTTCACTAAGGTATTGAAACAACGAATTAACAATAAAACACGTGACTTGTGACTGTTTTCACAGAAAAACCTTTAAATCATTGTATTTTCAGCTTTAATTTTTTTTTTCTTCTTCTTTTTTTTTGGGGGGGGGGGTCAATTTATTTATTATTATTATTATTCCATCCGCACAGTGTGCACTTGTTATAAATTGCCTGACATTATATTAATACATAAATATGCATATGTATTAGAGCGCCATCTAGTGACAGAGTGTCAAAAGCAAAGAATTCAGTTATTTACTGAATCAGGTGTTTTAATGTCATCACATGAATATACAGATATCTTTCAAGCTACTGTTGCTTGTTTCACGTTGAAACTTTGTATTCACATATCATTTCAACAGCTTATTAAAACACTGGCGGTATTTTAGTGTAAATGAAACAGTCATCTATGATGTCCAAGCTCTAATTGATTTATATTTGACAATTTTTTTTTCACATTTGAAAAAATGTGTTTTTTGGACATTTACACGACAAAAACACATCATGATGCACTTATAAATTTATCTAAATCTACACATTTTACTGTATCTATCCTTAAAAAGGGAAAAGATCAACACTAAAGGCAGACATTCGTATCTAATAAAACAAGAAATAGTCTCAGTCTAATTATGATGTATCTCATTAGCAGCACTCCGTCTGATTTTGATTTAATCAAGTCAGTTCTGATTAGTGGGAAAATATGTTGCACTGTATGTTGGAGTATATTTTTCTCCTGAAGGAAACAAAGATCCACAAAAGGTTAATACAACAGTTATGTTTGAATGCCAGAGAATGTGATGCTCTGTAATTAAAATAGCTAATAAACAGCAACAACTCAAATGCAGATCGGTAGCTTCTTTCTTGTGATAGTAAATCACAGCAAAAGCTGTGTGTTTATACAGTAATATTAGATCATATTAGACATATTAGATATGCATTATAATCTGCAGTGATATTCAGACGGCTGTCAGGGATTGTGCAATTGGGATATTGGGGCATAAAATGTCCCAAGCAAACATTGTCAACAGCATAACACCGCCACTGCTGCTGAACTTCCAATCTCAATGATCTTGGGCCCATTTCATGCTTTGCTAATGATGACATGCAGTTAGTAAGAATTGGACCCTAAACTAAAGTGTCACTGATAATTTATAATTTTGCTATTGTTTTTAGCACTGACCGAAGGTTTTATGTTTTTTTTTTTTTTCTCCAGTAAATGAAATAAACTCACAATGCTGTAAATAGTAGCAGCACTGGAAGAAACTCATCACTTACAAAGTTATATGTTCTCTGAATGCCCAGAGTCACTGACTTATGTCTGCAGACTGAAAACTAACCGCTGCATGGTTTCTTCTTGACTCAGAAGATAAAGCTTGGTAAAGCCAGTACTGTGAGAAAATAACATGATTTTAATTTTGTATTCTGGGTTTTTCTATTCACTAAAATTTAGAATAAATTGACAATTTTAAAATCCTTGTGTTCACCATGAAATGTAGTTCATTCACAATTCACACAATATTCTTCTGCTTTTAGCCATTTCACACAGTTTAGTAACTACACTCTCAGACAAAAATCACTGTGGCAGTGATTGTGGCAATGAAGAATATTTTTATCCATTAAAACCAGTAAAAATCTTAATAAGGGTTAGATAAACTATAACATTATATCATATGCAAATGCAGGATGTGAACTAGGAGGGTCGAACACAGTCAGGGGAGGATTCACACAACACTTTAACAGTTCTGCTGTTAGATCACACACTGAACCACTGAAGAAAATGATTCACAAGTTTGTCTTGTTCTGTTTGTTCTGCTGGAGTCTGACTGGTAAGTTTCTTTTTTTTTTTTTTTTTGTCTTTTCGGAGTAAATGTGGATATTTCAGCCGCTGTAGTTTACCAACAGAAACGTGAATATTGTATGAATATAACATAAGATCTGCTAACTTTAAATTCAGGTCTCTTTTGGAGTCAGAAACTATACATTAAAGTTTCCAGGTCTGGAAAAGTCATGAAGAATAATGGAAATCCCTACAGCAAATGTAAATGTTCAGAAAGTGTGAACTTTCTGTTGAGCTGCTTTCAAATATCAGGCCATTTTTGTCCAAAAAAAAAATTATATATATATATATATATATATATATATATATAGAGAGAGAGAGAGAGAGAGAGAGAGAGAGAGAGAGCTTCTGCAGCTATCATAAACATCTACAAATGTCATGTAAATTTACTTGTCATGTAAAATTATCATGTATTTATTGTCAATAAAGAGTGAAAATATAAAACGCTGTTTTCCCCTTTACACTTTTAAAAAATTAAAGATTAAAGATGTTGAACCAATAAGCATTAATCTTTAATCTAGATTAAATCAAGGTTTATTTTATAGTTTCTGTTTAAACTTTGGAATAAAACTTACATTTAAATCATCATTAAACTCCTGAATATAATTAGCTTGAATGCAAAAGTTGTTGCTGTTTTAGGAAACATGTTTGCTTTGAGTTTATATCTGGGATTCATGCATTGATGTGTTTAATTCATTAAATAGGAATATTATAATAATCTACTGTGTTTAAAACGGACATTTTTTCAATCAGATCATTCTTGTGGTAGAACTGTGGCATTAAGGTACAATGAAGGGGGCTTGGGGTTGTTGTAGTTCGTTATACAATATGTAGTTTTTTCTCCTGTTTCATACATTATGCTGCCATATACTCTATTAATTACTATTTTAAATCTATTTCCAGCAATCTGTAAGTGCTGCTTCAGTGTTTTCACTCTCTGTACTGATAACAGTAGCGGGTTTCTGCCGCTGCTCTAAACTTCACTCAACTTTGTGTAAATGAAGCTGATTTCAGGATTTGTAAACCATCAGAGGATTTAATCCATGTCACATCTGTTCATCAGGTGTGTTTAGTGAATCAGTTTCAGTGACGGAGGGAGATTCAGTCACTCTGAACACTGATCTTACTGAAATACATGAAGACGATGACATAGTGTGGAAATATGGAGCTGGAAAGTCTCAAATTGCTAGAATGAGCAAAAAGAAGCCAATCTTCTTATCTGATGTTCTTGACGGGAGATTCAGAGACAGACTGAAGCTGGACAGTAAGACTGGATCTCTGACCATCACAAACATCACAACTCGACACACTGGACTCTATGAAGTAGAGATAAGTCGAGCAAAAGACACATCCAAAACATTCAATGTTTCTGTCTACGGTGAGCGGAGATCAATTGTTGAAATGTTCACATATTCTATTTAAATAGTCAAATATTAATTTATTTTGAGATGACAGAAACATTCAGTTACCATTAACACACTAAACACTAATTCAGCACAAAATTAACAGATTCACTACAATTCACAATGTTGAAATTTAACAATGTTTTGTTAATTTTCCTCTTATTCTCACATTCTATTCAGCTCCTCTACCTGTTCCTGTCATCAGCAGTAACTCTTCCCAATGTTCTTCATCATCTTCATCATCTTCATCACAGCAGAATTGTTCATTGTTGTGTTCAGTGGTGAATGTGGGTCATGTGACTCTCTCCTGGTACAAAGGAAACAGTTTATTGTCCAGCATCAGTGTGTCTGATCTCAGCATCAGTCTCTCTCTACCTCTGGAGGTGGAATATCAGGAGAAAAACAGCTACAGCTGTGTGATCAACAATCCCATCAGAAACCAGACCACACATCTGGACATCAGCAAACTCTGCAGCAACCAGACTCAACATCTGGACATCAGCAAACTCTGTCACACATGTTCAGGTACAGCAGAGCTGATATATGTCTATCTCTGTCTTCTGTAGATCAGACTGATTAAATCACTTACATTCATGACTGTCTCTCTTTTACTCTTCTTCAGTTCCTCCAGGTTCTCTGATAGTGCTGGTTTCTGCTGTTGTTGGATCTCTGTGGATTGTCACTGCAGTCGTGATCTTCTGCATCTGCTGGAAACACAGAGAAACTGATCAAGAAGGCAAGTGTTATCTCATTTTAAACAGGTAAAATTTGAATAATTCTTTAAAAACTTGTAATAAATATTTTGCCACCTGATCACCCTATTTTATATTTTATTTTAAAATTATTTAATTAAAAATTATTTAATAATATTTCATAATAAATGTCTATTTGTGTATAATGACACTGAGTGACCTTCTCACTCGCACAGTCCATTTAATCTTATCTTATTTATCTTATCTGTGTTAAAATGTGGCTGGTGCTGTAAAACTTATGATAACTTTTGTTGTGCTTGATGAACTTAAATGCTGAGTAAATCGTAGAACATAAAATACTTAACTTTATTAAACATCCTGTTTGGGTTTAATGCATTAATGTGTGATTTATGTGTCTCTATAAATGTAATGATTAACACTCTTTTAGGATCTATTTGTGTGTGGACTAAAGTTAAAGGCCTAATGGCTAATTATAATTGTTAATGCCATTTTAAAAATCTTTGAGTGTTACTTTAGTGTTAAATTTGAAAGCACAAATAATAACACAGAGGCTGTGAAGAACCAGATCTAATTAAGACTGAGTTTGTGGTTTTAATGAATCTATTCTTGTTAAAACAGTTGAGACTTGTGAAGTAGTGATCATTTATGTCGAGACGGCATTCTACAAAAGAAACTCACAGAAAACGGTAAGACAATTTATTATTAATATGTTATGATATAATCTTAGCAGAGAGTCTGATGTAGATCAGTGTGCACTTTTGATTTTGTCCGGATAATATTTAAGTCCATTTCCACCACATATGAAAAATAATAATAATAATTGCAATAGTATTGGCATTTTAAGACCACGCTATGTCACTGAATATATAATGATAATATAACAGCATAATAATGCAAGTAGTGCATGCATAATATTGTACAGTATGCACAAGTTGATGCAAAAGACAGTCAAAAACATCCATCTAATGCACATTTTCATAGAGTAAATAGCAAAAACGCATCCTCTCCCTCGTGAAACCCCCTTAACGCTAGCTGTGAAAGAGCACTATTTTGCGTATTATATTTATTTATGCACCAGAACAGTGAATTTCTGCTTTGTGTCGATTTGGACTTATTCTTCATTCTGGAGTCTGGAGTTGTAAGGAAAACACTATAAATCTTCAAATGATGTCTTCTTTTCACTTGCTGATGTCTGCTCTTTACATATATTGTGTGACAAGTCGATATCTTGATTATTGTGACAGGCCTAGGAGCAGAAATGGGCTTTCATCTATAACAAGAATCTCACACACAACTGCATCATGTGTTTATAAAAGACTTATAATTGTTATTAATATAACTTTTATTATATCTTGTGTCATACATTTTTTACAGAAAGCTGAAGAGGAGAGTCATGTGGTATATGCACCAATCAAAATCAGATGAAGATCAAACTTTAATATTGCTCTAAGTACAAGACTCTTATTGTCTTGTGATTTTCATTGGGAATCTCCTGCCATGACTTCAGACACTGTGGTCTCATGGATGAGGATTTTCACTGCAGCTTTTCATGTTTGCAAAACATAGATGCAAACTATCCATCCAGAGGTGATAAAGTAAACTCTGCTGTGGTACTGATTATTTATATCTGTACAGAAATGTGGTTTGATCTGTGCATGAGAATGTGTCTACTGCTGGATGCTGCGTGATGTCAGTTTGTTAGTGTGTGTCTGAGGTGTCAATAGTGTCTGTTTGAGTGTGTATCTGTGCAAGTGTGTGTCTGAGGTGTCAACAATACGTCTGTGCGAGTGTGTGCCATGCGAGTGTGTCGTGCGAGTGTGTCTGAGGTCTCAATAGTGTGAGTGTGTGTGTGTCTGAGGTGTCAGTCTGTGTGATCAGCATGTTGTAGCAAGGATTTTCCATTTATGCTCATATGAAACCATTGACTTCTGCACTACAGTGAAGCCATGTTACTTTAAAATGGCAAAAGACAAAAATGTCTCAAATCAAGTGATATTAGTATGAAAAAAAATTAAATATTATATACTTTGTGTGCTTGATCATTTTATACAGTCATCCTGCAGTTAGACAGAACTACACTCTCAGAAAAAGGTACAAAACTACCTTTTCAAAAGGTACACCTTTGTATTGTGGAAGATTTTTATTAGTAAGATTTTAATTAAACAAGTATATAATCAATGTGAATCTAGCCAGTTTTGTTGCTAGTTATTACTCCATTATAATCTTATAGGTAATAGAAAGCTACGTGCTGGAATGTACAAAACTGAGGAGAAACATATGGCCAGACATGCATACATACAGGGCCTTTGTTTAGAATAAATCAAGCAGGGGGCCTCTCCTCTCTAGGGAGGTATTAAAATTGTAATCATAAGTTTGACTATGTGGAACCGCCCCATTTAGTGTATATAAGGAGATACCAAATAACATTCGGGAGATTTCCTTGCAAGGACTCTCGGCTTTATTTTCTGTAAAATAAAGTCATTTCTTCTGAGAGAAAAATCCCTGACTGAGTGTGATTCTTTGGAGAACTGGCAGATGACACCACAGTATCTTATTTACCCCTTAGGGTGCATAATAGTACTTACAGTACATGGGCATGAAAGTAATACACAAGTGAGAGCTTGAACCTTTTTTTGTAGTTTCAATTATTTCTAAGAAGAACTATTCTTGATCCCTTTTTTATAACGGTTATATCCCGTTTTTCTCTGCCATTCAATTATATAATAAATGCAATGTATGATTTACAATTTATGATTTGTGATTGAGGGGGTTAATCATTTATTTTGTTTTTCAGTAGCATAACAGAACTCTACAGGTGAAATTTATTGAAATTTGAAATTTAGAGTGTCAGATTAATTCCATAATCAGACAGAAAATCTCACCTGAAGTCTCCAATGACAACTGGAAAGATCAGAGAAATGTTGACAGCTCAAGATATCTGCTCCAGTTCCAGCTGTGTAACATCACCTGAGGAACAGGAAACACAACATGAGTGAAGGACTGAAGGAGTGTTATCCAAAGATACAACTCGTCCTTTTCATTTTTAGTAGCAAAAATCAATATCAAATACGTTGTTAGTGTGCGAGTAATGGTTAATGTTAGTTTCTACTCTGTGTGCTCTGAGTGTGTGGCTGTTTACTGGTCAAAAAACACCACATGACTGATATGATAAAGTATCTGCCTGATCCCAATGTGCATACTGCTATAAATAATATTGAAAATTACTAATATCACATAAAATTTAGGATCGATATTATGCAAATTGTCATATTCTGGTCTGTAGAAATGTTTCAGATGGACTTTTCACTCGATTCATCGTCCAGCAGGTGAAACCCAGGCTGTTGTGTAAATAACAGCACATCTCTCTTCAGCAGCACACGGGAACACAGGATGAGGAATCATTTGTGTCTGAAACACGGGACTGAAACTGTTTGCAGTAAGCCAACACACCGGTAAATACATCTGCGTTCCTTACTAAGAAAAATGACACAAAGACGCGACTTAGCCGATGCCTCCGAGTTTATAACACCACACATCAAATAAAGAGCATCAGAAGTGTCGAGGATTTCACGCTACATGATAATAAAACATGAATACACGTGTGCAGTGACAGTAAATGACCCTCTCTGTTGTTTATAACACACCCGCAACACTAATGCTAGCACTAGCAACCAGTCTGTTAGCAGCAGATTTGGTTTCGTGTGTGTGTGTGTGTGTGTGTGTGTGTAAAGTTGTTTCGCTTTATATAAAGGACATCCTGCATCAAATGGGTCCGTGTACGTTTTGATAGTTTGTTTTTTCGTTTGAAACACAAAACAAAATAATGAGAAACCACCTGTTTTTCGTTTGTCGTTTCAAACCAAAAACAAAGAAACGGTAAAAAAAAGAGCCGTTCTCCCGTTTTTGGTTCTGAATCCAAAAACGAAAAACGACAAAACCAAAATCAAACAACGGGCCGATTTTGGTTTTTTGAAATTCCTTTTTCCATTTTTTCGTTTGAAGATCTACATTGAAATACAGACAGGTTGGCCACGTGACCCGGAAGTAATAGTAAATATGGCCTCAGTGTTGCCAGATTGGGCGGCTTCCCGCCTAATTGGGCGGTTTTGAATTTGATTGTGCGGGTAAAAAATGTCTTGGGCGGGTGGACAAAATTTGGGCTGGTTTGGGGTCAGTTTGGCTTTTAAAAATATAAATTGTATAGGCTAATTGGCTAACAAACAAGCTCAAGTGTGCATATACTGCATCCGAACAATCATCACGTTGTTATAAACTGCATGCTGATGTGGACGTCGCGGCCCTACTTTTAGCCAATCACTAGTGATCTACAGACACACGTGATGATTCATGAGCAATAACGGATCTAATTTTAAATGTATGAACTATGAGTGATCATAATGCCTAAATATATGTTACATGGTAAAGAGTGGGAGAGTGTTTTAACACACAAAACGTGAATTACACCTGTTGAGGGAAAGATGACACCAAGACTCTAATATTACTGCAACTCCTAAAATAGAGCACAGTTAAATTATTTAATTTATAACATAATCTATTAATATCTAATCTATATCTAAACGATCTTGTCTTTTATCTTTTAAACAGTACAGATTGGTATATCTTCTTAGTTTTGACTGTGCAAATGTAATGTTCTACAATATGAACTTCACAAAAGACTAAAGCCCCTATTAGGACGGTATTGTTTCTCATGTGGACCGCTGTGAAAATAAATTTACATACCACCTCAGTGATAAACTCATGGATTCGGATGGCGATTATTGTTGTTGTTGTTGTTAATTTTCATACAGTATTTATCAATGAATGACAACACAGTTTTGACTGTTATATGTGTGCATAAACAAGTGTGAAATACCTAATTACGTTGCTTTGTCCTATCACTTATATTGGACACTTATGCATTTAAATTCTGACTGTTGACATTGAAAATGATGCATATGTTTTTTCGAGGGTATCGTTAAATCTATTGTAAATCAATCAAATGTTTTGACGGTGACTGCTTGCATAACCTATTTTACTCATATTCAGTAATTGTCTTTAATGTATTTGCCACCATTTGATCCATGGGAAATTTATCTAACGTTATTTAGTTTTAAGGAGTTAAAATGGCTCTTAACACCTTTGACTGACATGTTGTATCACATTATTTTGTTAGTTAAAGATTTGGGCGGTTTTTTGTTGGAGTGGGCGGGTTTTTGTGATCTTTTGGGCTGGAAAAGCTAAGCTTTTACCCAGATAGCAAAATTGTTCCGGGCCTTTTATGGCCCAAACTCTGTTTTTAGTTTTGGCAATCATACCGCCAGGAATGCAGGGCCAAAACTGGCCCAAAGACTTTTGCCAAAAGCACACCAGAAAGCTGCCAGAAAAATGCCAATGCCTTACCAAACGAGAGCCAGAAGACTCGAAATTGGCCCATATTCATGCCATAATGTCGCCATTGAAAAGCCAGATGTCTCCCGAGCACAGGCCACAACTCTGCCAGATTATTTTAAAACAACTAATTTGGCCCATATTTAATATCTGCGCCCAACAGCAACCATGAAATTCAAATAATAATCAAACCAAGAAATCATAACTGCTGAAAATTAGTGTTTATTTTCAAGTCAACATAAACATATGACCTAAATAGGTAAACATTTACAATTATTCATTTTTTTATACAAATAAAATGTAAGAAAATAAAATGTAAAAACATTATGAAACAAAGCTTGGTTTAAAAAAAACACAAAACAATAAGTACGCTTTTAGAACGGTCATAATATGCAGCGCTAACCTTATACCATAGTAACGTTAGAAGAAGAAAAATCAATTATTAAATAGCCTTATATAAACCTGGACCGGAATAAATATGTTAGCAACAGTAGTTTATTACAGCTATTTAATATCGTGCCTATCCAGATATCACCAGTCACGTTTAAAGAGCGCATTGTTTGGCTCAATACAGTTGGTAATATAGGTTAACCTAACAACTTATTGTGTGTGCAGAGTTGTTACTGTTAGCGCTATATTATATAATTAAATTTATATTTAATGTGGTTTCCACCGTAATGGACAGCGAACTGACAGCGATTCAACGTGAATTCCCACGTGACGCCATGCGTAGGCCTAATAACGTTACTAATAATGAGGGAGATTGGGATTCCGCCATCAAAATATCAGTCCCTATCTCGTCTTTGCCATTCGATTGACACCCTCGTAAAACTTGTGTTGGTCCTCAAATATAATTTTATCCTAACGCATCATATCTATTTTCAAAAATCCCAAGGACACGCTGTTACCTCGCTCACGTTATACAGTGTTAATAGAAATGTATTGAACAGGCTAGTTAACTAATAGTGATAGTAGTTTGTTTATAATACAATCAAAAACGACATATGTGAAGGTTCTCACTCCTCCATGTAACGTTAATAATTTCAACGAAGTTTAAAATCAAGGGCAGTTCAAAACGATTACAGACACCAGTAGGTGTCGCACTGTGTCTGCTTTGTGCGAGCTACTGTCATGGAGATATTGATTTATGTTCTGTAATTAAAACACTTCCCATTATTTTCATTACAACTGTGCTTTCACAAATCACGTTTCTTAGCACAGCTGCTTAAGGCCTACTCAATAAAATGAGCTCTTTCTCCTCATGTTTGATTGTCTGATTTACATGTGCTATTATACTGCCTGAAGTTTTAGGAGTTGACTGTAACACTCACAAATTTATAAACATGTCTCACATATAGGCCTTCAGTCCAGTGGGGTGTGTGGTTCTAGTGTGTATAATAGACAACAAGCAGTATGTCATGCAAGTGAACATAATTTATTTTATTTAAATATTTAATTAATTAATTATTTGCATAAAATAACATAAAATGAATACAACAAAAGGAGTTCTGCAAGTGAGAATAATAGAAAATAAAATTGAACAATTTATTAATTGCATAAAATAACATAACAGATGAACATAACCAAACTTAACCATTTAACTTAAAACCTAAACCTAAAATAAAAACTAACTAAAACAATCCCCTAACTAATAGTGTCCTTCCAAACATTCACAATCTCCCCCATCCCTGTAATTTCAATTTTTTTTTTTCTTGGAACATCTTGTCCCTGCATTTTGGGCAGTGCGGCGAGGTAGTTGCCCACTGCTCAACGCAGACCTGGCATCCAACGAGGCTGCGGCAGCACGGTGCCACAACTGGGTTTTCCATCACATCTGCAAGATGTTTTGTTTCCATTCCAGATTGATTTTAAAGGCTAGTTGTTGTCAGTAATTACTAGGCATATTGGCAATGATAAGCAGAATAGCCTATACTTAACAACTGCCATCATTATTTGATACAAGACCACACTATGAGAACACCTAAAGTTTTGATAATATTTATGGAATATAATTTATGGAATTCTGCTTTTACATACATTTTTCAGATAAAGTTCATGTAAGCATAGTGATGCACAGTTCACTTCTCCATCATCTATTGTGATATCTGTCATTGCACAGTCCAAATGATATATTGAGCTGCAGTCAGAGGGACTGAAAGCAAACAAAGATTGAATGCTTATGCTGATTAAGACACACAGGCTAGGTGTACAGACACATTCTCATTTCTTAATTTTATGCCAATTTAAAACATTTTTATGTTAACATTGAAATATAAAGACAGTGCTGCAAGTCTGATCATAAGGACATTCAAAGTATGGACAGATGAGGTCACCACCAAGGAGAGCCTTGAGGATTATACATCTTCAGTGCGACACGTTACATCAGCAAATGGTGGTGATCACCTGACTGGAAACATCACAAATTGCCATGGGATGTGCACGGCCCAGGACCGGAGGGCTCTGCAGCGGGAGATTAAAACTGCTCAGAAGATCACTGTACCCAGAGCCAAAAGGATACAAAAGGACAGTACCCACCAACCACAACCTGTTCATCCTGCTGCCTTCTGGGAAGAGATATAGAAGTTTCTGCTGCCGCACCAACAGACTGCAGAGCAACTTTCCCCCCGAGCTATCAGACTCTTAAACTATAGTTCATCCTCAGCACTGCTCCACTGATCATAGTTTATTTCTGTTTACCATTTTTATTATTGCTTCTATATTAGCCTGATAATGTCTGCTATGTACCAGAAGGGAGTTACAAACTCAATTTATACTTTATACTATTATATATATTATATTGTGACAAAATATACCCACCTACCTTAAAGAAGAATAAAGTGAATGTTTTGGAAAGGCGGAGTCAAAAGTTATGACCTTAAAATGATTGAAATGTTGTGGAAGGATGAGGAAGCAAGCAGCTCATGTGAGGAAACCCACCAACATCCAAGAGTTGAAGCTGTTCTGTACAGAGGAATGGGCAAAGATTCGTCCAAGTCAATAACGTATCAAAAGTTACTGGAAATGTTTTGTTGCAGTTATTGCTGATGTAATCAGCATTGACAGCCTGTTTTTAGTAATGCAATTATGTTTTTGGATTTTCTTTGAAGGACCTTGTAAAATGTCCTTACCTTGGGGCTTAACAAATGTTCTGCAGCCATTGATTGTACATGCAATGCCCTTGAAAGCATGTATGTGCTATATAAAGTTTCAAGACTTGTATGGATTCTCTTCACATGCATGACAAAATCGGAGTTTTGTATGTTATACAAACTGGAATGTGTATAGAGAAGAAAGATTCACACAGTATATAGCACACTGGTAAATCATTCTTTTGGCCAGATGGCCTACATTAGGATTAGGACATGTCTGATGTGAGTTTGTTGTCTGAGCTGCAATAAGAAGCTGATAGCAGTGTTATAATCAGGTTAAAACAGAAGCAGGTTTAACTCTGGGCTGGGTGAATGATGATGATGATAACTAGGCAAATAAAATCAAAAACAAAATAAAATGAACACCAATAAATACATCTGTATCAGTAATCTTGATTTAAAACAGTTACCGAAGACACCATACAGTCAGTCATTTAAATACTGCCACCTGCTGGAAGAAAGGGGGAACAGTTATTACGGTGGAAACCACATTAAATATAAATTTGATTATATAATATAGCGCTAACAGTAACAACTCTGCACACACAATAAGTTTTTAGGTTATTGAGCCAAACAATTAGCTCACTAAACGTGACTGGTGATGTCTGGATAGGCACGATATTAAATAGCTGTAATAAAGTACTGTTGCTAACATATTTATTCCAGTCCAGGTTTATATAAGGCAATTTATTAATTGATTTTTCTTCTTCTAACGTTACTCTGGTATAACGTTAGCGCTGCATATTATGACCGTTCTAAAAGCTTGCCTTTTATTTTGATAGGCCATATTTACTATTACTTCCGGGTCACGTGGCCAACCTGTCTGTATTTCAATGTAGATCTTCAAACGAAAAATGGAAACAGGAATTTCAAAAAACCAAAATCGGACCGTTATTTGATTTTGGTTTTGTCATTTTTCGTTTTTGGATTCAGAACCAAAAACGGGGAAATGGCTCTTTTTTTACCGTTTCTTTGTTTTTGGTTTGAAACGACAAACGAAAAACAGGTGGTTTCTCGTTATTTTGTTTTGTGTTTCAAACGAAAAAACAAACTATCAAAACGTACACGGACCCAAATGGTGTCTCCACCTAACGTTTCTGTATTGCAAACATAACCGCTCTACTTTAACTCACAGAAAGTAGATGAACCATCAAATCGAAACTAAAACAGCATTTGACCACTAGAGGACGATCGTTTTCTTCTTCTTCTAGAGTTTACTGGTTTATAACGTTGACAAACAACGAGCTGGAGCATTACCGCCATCAGCTGGTATGAAGTGTGTGTGACCAGACTGTCTAAAAAATCAATAATAGCTCCTATCTTTTGACTCCCTACAGGAAATGTTTTAAATCACAAGGAATTTTCAGCTTTCTTTATGTAAATAATTTGTTGTTATATATATATATATATATATATATATATATATATATATATATATATATATATATATATATATATATATATATATATATATGTAATAACCTACACCTAGGTACAGGTTAACACCTGATGATATTTCTTCTGGGCTTTTGAATTACAACAAATGTGTATTAGAAACACACGGTTATAACAGCCAGAGAAAAGACTAAGACAGAAAACAAGGGTCAAGAGCCCAACTAAAGCAAACACTGATCTCTAACATGGTTACTTCAAATGAAACAATAAATCAACATCTAAACCTTAGTTCATTCTCAATCAGATCTTCTGTAGACGTCTGACAGAAATAAAGTCAGTCTGGTTATTAATAAGTGGAGTTGGTGATGCTGTTTGTGGGGTTGTTTAATCAGATCTTGAGAGATTTCATGTATTTTATTTCAGTTGATTTCATCTAAGGCTGTGTCTGAAGTCAGTTGTAGTAGTTCTTATGTTTCTCTTTTCTTCAGTGATTCTGTTTGTTAACAGCAGCTGTTTATCACTAATTAACAATTATCACTCAATTAATCACTTAAATACGTAATTGCAATGTATAGCTTCTTTCAGTGAACTCAACTGAATTAAGTTCAGAGTACTTATAACTGTTAGTTTTTTCAACTTAAACGGTTTAAGGCAATCGGTTTCCTCAAATGGTTTGAGTTAACATAACTTAAGGATATCTGTTTACTCAAACCGTTTGAGTTAAGTTAACTTGTCGGGTTTTACAGTGTTCTAATATGCCTAAAATTTATCAAGTTAAATTTAATTCTGTTTACAACTTTTTTAACTGATTTAAATGTCAGTTGTGTGTCTAGTGTTATACCTAAATATTTAAACTCCTGTACAACTGACAGTGTTCTTCCTGCTACAGTAACTTCTGGATCGGGATCTTTATTTGCCGATTTCGAAAAGAACATGCATACAGATTTACTGGTATTAAGATGTAAACAAGAGTTTGTTAGCCAATTAGAAATATTGACCATAGTAGCTCATAGTTCCTTGGCAGCTTGCCTCTTGTTTTTTGCATGTACATATATAACCGTATCATCAGCGTACATCTGACAAGTTACTGCAGAAGGACAAACTTCAGGTAGATCATTAATATACAGGCAGAACAACAGAGGACCAAAAGTTGAACCCTGCGGTACCCCCAAGTAATTATGAGTTACTTGGGAAGTTTTATGGCCTATGCGAACACATTGTTTTCTATCTAAAAGGTATGATTGTATCCATTTGATGACACTGGATGAAAAATTAAACTTTGATAACTTTGTTATTAAAATCTCATGATCTACTGTTTCAAAAGCTTTCTTCAAATCAAGGAAGACTGCCCCAACTACACCTCCTTGGTCAAGTTTAGACTTTATATTTTCCAAAAGAAAACAATTAGCTGTTTCAGTGGAATGATGTTTCCTAAAGCCAAACTGCATTGGATGTAATGTAAAAGATGTAGCATTTAAATGAAATGTTATCTGTTCAGAAATCAATTTTTCTGCAATTTTTGATACTGATGGAAGAATACTGATGGGTCTATAAGTACTAATAGTCATATGAGTAAGTCATATATATATATATATATATATATATATATATACACATATATATACTGTATAAACACACACAGACAGTAAAGTGCTATGAAAGTGTTATTCTATAGATCATAATCATACGTGTGTGCACAAGATGTTTGTCCATCTTTCAGATCGCAGCATGTTTCAGAGGAAATCAAACCTTGGCAGGTTTCAGTTTGACTCAGAAGCTGAGCTGTTAGAGTCACAGTTCAGTAAGATGGGAGATGTTTCTGCCTGTTTTATCACTGGCTATACAACTAAACAACTATAAAGCATTTTAAATTCCATAATTGTTATTTCATCATGATATTTAGGAAAATTTACACACTGCACTCTTCATCCTTTACTTAACACAGTTTGATGATTACTTTTCAAAAAGCATCAGTTGTAAATAAAAAAATGTGTTTTTTTTGTCAATAAAGAACATTTCAATATTTCTCAATAAGAGTCAAAAGGATATTTCTATGTAGTTATCTGTCATACACAGCATGTGTGTGTGTGTGAGGAGGGCCCAACTCTGTTGTGGGAGGGTTTCATACCAGTTTGAGTGTTTTCAGCGGATATAGGCCTTTTAGATCATACACTCAATGGAAAATGTTTCACATGCTCGTTTTGTCCTGTTTGTGCTGGAGACAGCTGCTAGGTAAGTTATAAAAACATTTAAGGTATTAATTTATTTTGTGTTTCCGAACATCAACTCAAGCTGCTGTTCAAATGAGGGATTTGCATCTGCTTTTCTTCTCAGATCAATCAAATCTAACTGGGATTTATTTTAGATCCAGGATCCTTTCAGCAAACCTTTTTTTTGTTCCACATGTACAATCATGAAATTATTCAAAAAGATTAGCACAATTAAACTTATTGTTTTATGAATCTGAAATGTTAATTATCATACACACATTAAAGCCCATCTGTCCACTTATTTAAGTGATATTTGATCTTTTGTGTCTCTGCTGCTGTTCTTCGGTTCACATTTAAAGTTTAGAAACTGATTTCAGGTTTTTTTGAACCATCGAGAATCAAAGCCTTTTCGTGTTCTTCAGGTGTGTTTGGTGCTGAAACAAATGAAATACTGTCAGTGATGGAGGGAGATTCTGTCACGCTAAACACTCATCTTACTGAAATACGTGAAGTTGAGGATATATTTTGGAATTATAAAGATCAAAAGACTTTTATAGCTAAAATCAGCAGAGAGGGTCAAACTTCTTCCATGTATGATGATGTTCTTGATGGGAGATTCAGAGACAGACTGAAGCTGGACAATCAATCTGGGTCTCTGACCATCATGAACATGAGAACAGAACATGCCGGAATTTATAAATTACAGATAAGCGGAGTGAAAGCGACATTAAACACATTCAGTGTTTCTGTCTATGGTGAGTTGAGATCATTTGCCCACTCACATATTTTATTTTATTTTTCTGGAACTGTTATTAGTGTAAAACACCAAATATTCACACAATCAAGCATTGAGTTTATTCTCTGACGTTCTACAGCTCGTCTTCCTGTTCCTGTCATCAGCAGTAACTCTTCCCAGTGTTCATCATCATCTTCATCATCATCTTCATCACAGCAGAATTGTTCATTGTTGTGTTCAGTGGTGAATGTGGGTCATGTGACTCTCTCCTGGTACAAAGGAAACAGTTTATTGTCCAGCATCAGTGTGTCTGATCTCAGCATCAGTCTCTCTCTACCTCTGGAGGTGGAATATCAGGAGAAAAACAGCTACAGCTGTGTGATCAACAATCCCATCAGAAACCAGACCACACATCTGAACATCAGCAAACTCTGTCACACATGTGCAGGTACAGAAGCGGTGATATATGTGTGTTTATTTACTGAGCTGACCTCTGTTCTGTTCAAAACAGATGCATTCCCTTCTCTTTATCATTCCAGCACCAGTCTCTCTGATAGCGCTGATCTCTGCTGGTGGATCTTTGTTGATTTTAGTTGCAGCTGGGATCTTCTGCATTTGCAGGAAATACAGAAAAACTGATCAAGAATGTAAGCATTAACCACTGTTTTGAGTGATTTGTGGGTTTGACAATTTCTGTGCATTACGTGCATTTAAATACAAATTTAAAGACAAAGATGTAATTAAATTTCAGTCTTGTTTTTAATGCATGGGTTTTTAATGTGTTGTAGTTCTCAAAGTGGATGAAGCAACAGCTCAGAATCATGATGACGAGATCATTTACACTAATCCGACATTCTACAAAAGAAGTCCACAAACAGTGGTGAGTAATTGTGCTTTATATGATGATCTGATATGCACATAATCCTAGATAGAAATAAAATGAGTCAGCTAACCATATCATTTTATATAGTTAGGTTAGGAAAATAAATAGACTTTAAAAAATGAAAGAGGAAACACATCTGATGTCTTTTGTTGTCGATGTCAATAGTTTTATGTGACAGTCAAGCTGTATGGTATTTGGGGCCATTTCATTGATGCAGTCACATAATAATAACACAATATTTGGAACAGTGTTCATTTTCGCCTTTTGCACTGTTTATGAACTATGCATTAACAATGCATGGTTAAATTGTGTGTGCAATTAGAAATGTAATTGTATTTTTGTATCTTGTGTGCTTTTTTTATTTTTTTAAAGAGGGCTACAGAGGAGAATCATGTGGAGTATTCATCTGTCTGCATAAGACGATAAAACATTCCTGAGAACAAGTCACTTTCACTAGACGTTTGGATTCAGTATGTGATCTCTGATCTTTGGAAGTTACAGACATTTTTTGGGGGGAATTGTTGAGAATACACTCTGATGTGTGGGAGCCTGAAAACATCTATTCTGGAACAAAAATCTAAACATTAACATACATTGTATTATTATGATATAAAAACTACTTTCCCACTGAGCAATTGTTTGAAAATCTGAGTGAAACCTGTTTTGGTCTTGCTCATGTTATTATATATGTGCATAAGTGCCTATTATTTAACATTTGTGGTTGCTGTGCATTTGAGAGCATGTTAGAGGAAGAGTGTTTTTCTCCGTTCCTGGCTGCTATTCTGAAACCCATTGTTCACCACAATATGCACGCTCATCATGATCTAACAGATAAGTTGTTATCTCAAATCAAACAGTGATTGACTGTGAAACCTTACTGTGTGAACTGCGCAAAGGTCATGTGTTTCTTTTTGTAAGTGAGAAATTAAATATTTAAGTGCATATGCTTGCTTACCTCACTTCTTAGTTTTTGAACCTATCAGGAATGTTATTACAATAGGCTCGATTAATCAAAATGTCATTTTCATTTTTGATCACAAGGTGGTGATGTCGCAAAACTTTTTGAGATCCTTCAAGGCATTGCACTACTACTGTACATATTAAGTTTTGTATATGTCAATGCATTTGTAAAATATAGGCTGATTCTAAATTCTAAATAGCTGATGGGCAAATATGGTAAAATTGAGGATTGTAGAAAAACTTGTCATGCTGTGCTGAATCTAAACAGACCAGTCTTGTGATTTTTTTTGTCTAAACTGTTCATTTTGTAATGATAAACACATGCACAGAAAACACAAAAACAAAAAAATCTCAGCAGTTGCTCCTGCAAGCACCAGAGCAACACCAACACATACTCCTCCTATACCGAATACATACACAACCCAACCTAAAACAAAGTCATTTTTACTAGGGATTGGCATAGAGAAAAGGGAAATAAACGGGGTTGTTTTCTTTTGTTTTTGGTTGTTTTTTTTTTATTGTATTTTTTAAATTTATGTATATATATATATATTCCACCTATTCACCTTCATCAGTTATTATATCAAGTGTACAGAAATGGCGCCATCTAGTGTTTAATGCCTGCAAAAGGCATTACAGTGCTAATTGATATTGTGCAAAAGAATAATAGCTTTCAACCTGTGAACAGTAAGATGATGATCCAGCTTCAGTCTGTCTCTGAATCTCTCTTTACACTGAACACCTGTACAGATCTCACTCTGATCTCCAGTGATTTCAGAGATGGGAGTCTCATTAAAATAAAACCCTCATCAGTTCATTTGGATTGTTTATGACAGCAGGATCAAAAGTAGCAGCATCTCCCTTCTTAACTGACTTTATTTTATCTGTCTCTGCACCAGGAACATCTGAATCACAAATAAACATCTGCTGCATGAAACAAGAAAGAACTCAATATTGGCAGCAAACAAAACCCAAATTTAAAGTTTCAACTGAATATGAAATATCTATATAGTATATAGTTTATTGTTGGGAATGTGCTTTGTCACATAAATAGCATCACTGATTATAGTGAGAAGGTCTGGACTCCACAGCAGCTTTCACTGGCCAAGAACCACCCAAAGGCTTTCTGACTGACGTGTAAAGCAAGCAATCACAGTTCATGCTGTTTAGGGGTGTGGATATGTAACATCAATGTGTCTACAATAACTGACCGGTATGTAAAACTCTTGGATGTCTGTACCATGATCTTCACATAATTCGAATAGCTACTTCTGAGAATCCAGCATTTAGTTAATCCTGATAAATATTAAGGTGTACAGTTAAAGAGCACGACGCACATCTCTGGGAAATCATGGGAAACAACTTTTGTGTGCTATATGCATTGGATGTTCAGCTAACAGTCTGTAGGCACGACATCTGAGACTTTGGCCCTGTCTTAAATGCAGTGTTGGGGAGTAACTAGTTACATGTAACGGCGTTACGTAATTTAATTACAAAATTATTGTAACTGTAATTAGTTACAGTTACTAAGAAAAAATGAGTAATTAAATTACAGTTACTTATGAAATTTTTTACGATTACAAAGGGGATTACATTTGAATATTTACACACATCCACATACAGATTTAACTGATTTATTTCCCAAATTGCACTGACTATTCTGAGACATACCGCCCGGATGCGGAAACACAGTCTGGTTCGTAGAATCCAGTCATAAAAACGGAATGCCTAACGCGGACGGAATATGCCACATTTTGCATGACTAAATTAAAAGTAGGTCAGTACACTTGAATCAAAACATGACATGGACTAGTGTCTGTGAATATTAAGCCCCAAAAATGCAATATATGACTTGCACATTCTGCGTGTCTGTGGAAATCAGGCGCGGACTGGACACCGGGAGAAACGGGGCAATTCCCGGTGGCCTGGCAGCCGATTTTGCCCCACTATTTAATATCATTATTGAATAATTGCCTGCCGAATGTACTAAAGCGATCATTTCCGAATCCGCCATTTGATAATTAAATCTCTAATAAGTCATGAAGTGTTAGTCATGACTCGCGCGCTCTCCGCGCCTCCGCCAAACGGTTTGGATCAGACTCAGTAATCAATGCGAGAGAGAGAGAGAGAGAGAGAGAGAGAGAGAGAGAGAGAGAGAGAGAGAGAGAGATAGAGAGAGAGAGAGAGAGAGAGAGAGAGAGAGAGAGAGAGAGAGAGAGAGAGAGAGAGAGAGAGAGAGAGAGAGATAGAGAGAGAGAGAGAGAGAGAGAGAGAGAGAGAGAGAGAGAGAGAGAGAGAGATGAGCACGTTGCTCATCAGTCATCACTCAAAATACTATATAAAGCACATCATTATTATCTGTTGTAATGTTACAGTAGTAATTTAGCTGAAAAAAAAATCAGATTTCTTTTATAGGTTTAGGGGGAGCTACGACAGACAACACAACCCTTACGAAAATTAACATTTTAATATTTAACTATAAATCCAGAGAAAATGGTTACTATTGTTAAACTGTGATAACCAAAAATGTAAAATTATTTTACAAATGTATCTATTTAAAAATAAATACAAATCCATTTGCAAAAAAAAAAACAAGGTTATTTTACTTTTATATAGGCTAATAAAAGCATGGTAATTTTTGTAAGGGAAAAATATGACTTGTGTACAGTATTAGGATTTTTCTATAAAGATATTGTAGTATTGTAGAGTATTGTATTGTTAAGTATAGTTTTGTTCAATCTTGAGTATTAAAGTCATGAGAGAGATGGATAACAGAGCAAAATAAAGAGACTGAAGAGAAAAATGGAAGTGAAGGTGCAGTTCAGGAGAGAACTTTTAATTATTTTGCATGTCCCCAAATTAAAGATTTAAACCTTTTTTATGTCAGGTCCATACAAAAAATAGTTTTGTCCATGAACTGGTTTGTATGAGTTTGAATTTTCCAGTCTGAATTTTTTTCCCAGTCCGCCCCTCCTGTAAATTAATGGCAAAGACATGGTTTCATTTACTACACATAGGCCTACTGAAGCTCGCAGTGTTTTCAACCTCTGCTGCCTCAATATAGGAGTACACGAGCACATAAACATAATTTCTAGAACTGCTCTGTGTCACTTCATGTGCATTTTACTTATTTTGAGAAAACTATCATCATATACAGAGAGACAGCAGTTTAAAAAAAACACCAATGTTTCAGGAGTTTATTACACAGAATACGTCAAATGCTTATTAGATAACTGTATTTAAGTTGATGTATATGCTTTTATTTATTATTCTTTAATTTTCACAAATTTAGAAAAGTAATCAAAAAGTACTCAAAAGTAATTAGTTACATTACTTTAATAAAGTAATTGAAAAGGTTACACTACTATTACATTTTAAACAGGGTAACTTGTAATCTGTAACCTATTACATTTCCAAAGTAACCTTCCCAACACTGCTTAAATGGCACACTTTATGCACTTGTCTTGTAATCTTACAAGTGACGCTGTGTATGTGTGTCTGTTAAGATCACAAGACTGTAAGGCATCTCATTTGTCATTTCAGGTTTCTAACAGAAGCTGCAGTGACGCAATGTCTATCAATCAGCAATCGGCTCATTTACTTGTCCATTCCTGACCTAAAGTCTTCTCTTTTGCTGAGTTCACACTGGTGCTAGCTTCGCAGCAGATCCAACAGTCAGGGGAAGGGCCAATGATGTCCGAAACGAAGATTATGAGGCAGGCGAGGAAATGGAGATGCATCTCATGTAAATCTGTTTGCAGCGAGTAGAGCACTGAACATAGGAAAAGAAGAAAATCGCAATACTGAGACTAAAGACAATACTGGACTTGAAATAAACAACAAATTGTGTAGGGTTGCCACCCGTCCCTTAAAATACGGAATCGTCCCGTATTTGAGAATAAAACAGCGCGTCCCGCTTTGAATCAATACAGGACGGGGTTATTTTCGGAGTTGTCTTCAATGTATGGGATTTAAATGCTGCCATGATTCAAAACTGAAAATAAAGGTCTGAAAGGTTGAAACTAAGTGTTCGAAAACTCAAAATCTTACAAAAAAAAACCGTTTTGCAAGATCGAAAAATAAGATTTGCAAGCTTGCAAAATGTAAAAAAAAAAAAATATCTCTGCAAACATTATGTTGTTTTTGAGATTTCCTTCTTCAGAACTGCGACATATTTTTTACGATGTTGCGCAAAGAATTTTTCAGAGTTTCAAATTCGTCACTGTTCACCCACTGTATTAGATTGTTTTCCAGGTTTGAAACCTTGTAAATGGTGATCTGAAAACTGGTGTACGAATAGGTGAAAAAAAGTTTTGAAACTCTGAAAACTGAGGTTCGAAAGGGCGAAACTTATTACATTACATTACATTACATTAGCACTCCTATTGCAGTCTATTTTTTCAGAGCTGAGTTTACAACACCCACTTTGCGGAGATACGCCCACACAGTTGCGAGAAATTCACCATACAATTGCCAGTAGCCACTGAGTTTACCACTGATAGACCGGCGGTGCATCAGTATACACACTCACCTCACTTTCCTCAGCTGGAGACTCACTTTCCTCACGCAGCGAACGATTCACTTTCCTCAGCTGGCGACTCACTTTCCTCACGCAGCGAACGATTCACTTTCCTCAGCTGGCGACTCACTTTCCTCACGCAGCGAACGATTCACTTTCCTCAGCTGGCGACTCACTTTCCTCACGCAGCGAACGATTCACTTTCCTCAGCTGGCGACTCACTTTCCTCACGCAGCGAACGATTCACTTTCCTCAGCTGGCGACTCACTTTCCTCACGCAGCGAACGATTCACTTTCCTCAGCTGGCGACTCACTTTCCTCACGCAGTGGACCACTGACTCTCTCTTCATGCAGAGACCGAATATTACAATTAAAGTGTACATTCTAATAGTGCATCCAAAATAATATTTAGATATTATATTTAAATATTCAGAAAGGTGTACAGTGTATTTTTTTACTTTCATTAAGATATTTCAGTAAAATTATAAATAATTGCCTATTACAAATTTATGAATGCATGGTTGACTTTTTTCTGCAATCACTATAGGCTATATGTATTGAGACACTTTAAAATCTATATTTTGTAAAAATAATGAAAAAAATAAACCTGAATTATAATCTAAACATCTGTATTTTCATATATTATATAAGTAGTATATATATAAAATATAAGTATATAACATAAATAAGTAGGTTAATAAATATATAATGTTTAAAACGTGATAAACTATTTGTTCTCCACCACATGCTAAAATTGATACTGTGTGTGTGTGTGAAAGAGAGTGCTTTCTGCATTGAGGATATTCTGTATGTAGCGGGTCCCAGCTAGGTCTCCGCTGGCAGATATATAGACAATCCTCTGATAGGAGTGCTCTGGAAATATTAGAAATATTACAGAGAAATCAGTGACGCAGGACAACAGTTGCTCATTCTCCATTCACTTGGATTATATTTATTTTCAACTTCATTTTAACTTTGTATCTGCAATCATGAATTATTTTCTGTTATTTTTGTCTGCTTTACATTGAAGCACCGGTTATATCCACATTTGGATTACATGAAGTAATATAATCTTCAACCGTCTGTTTTCACATAAATGTATCCTCACATATTTTTCCAAACATGAACTTAAAGTTTGTATGAAACCAAAAACAAACGCTTTCCCTTTAAATCCCATGTTTGGTCTATCATCAATCATGTCTAAACTTCTTCATTTAAACACCTGTAATCTTTGTCCTCTTATCAGAAGAGTGTTTTTGTAAATAATTGTACATTTTATAAGTGTTCACTTTATACAACAGAATAATTATCATTTGCAGTTAAGCTGTATTACATTTACACTATAAGAACACAGACTTCAATAGTGAAGTGACATTCAGCCAAGTATGGTGACCCATACTCAGAATTAGTGCTCTGCATTTAACCCATCCGAAGTGCACACACACAGAGCAGTGAACACACACACACACTGTGAGCACACACCCGGAGCAGTGGGCAGCCATTTATGCTGCGGCGCCCGGGGAGCAGTTGGGGGTTCAGTGCCTTGCTCAAGGTGGAGAGAGAACTGTACATGCACTCCCCCCACCCACAATTCCTGCCAGCCCAGGACTCGAACTCACAACCTTTCGATTGGGAGTCCAACTCTCTAACCATTAGGCCACGACTTCCCAGATAATAATAATAAACATATCTGCCTCATAACTTGAGAAGGGTATTCCTGCACAACCGGAGGCTGCAGTTTCAGGACCGCAGTTCTTGGACCGCAGCTTTAGGACCCTAGTTTTTTTGTGACAGCGCCACCTACCGTACTGGATCAACACTAATTAAAGATGGACGACGTGGACAGCAATTAGACGGTGAGTACCAATGTTTAATTGAGTTTTATTTTATAACATTTAAACGGTGCGAAGATTACATAGTGAGAACTGCTAACTATGAATTAATGATTAATTCCCACCAAATTAAGAATTTGTGAGCTAGTTTTATTAATTACTACGACGTTAATTCGTGGCCATGATTTCATAAATCCTTGTTGAGTTTTAATGACGAAGTATTATAAGTGAATACTTGCCTGCACATTAATTAAACTTATCAGATGACAAGAGCATGGTTGATGTAAGGCTTGTAAGATTTACCTGCAGCTTAATATATTAGTGTGAATACTGGCTGAATAGTCGTTGTTTTACCATATTTATGTATAAAATATCTTTCATAATTAAACTGCACTGACTGCCTAGTTGCAGTATGTGTTAGCCAGTTGTTTTGGCATTGTTTTGCAATGATGAATGAGGCGTTTGGCAGTGTTAATAGCTTGTTACAATTTGGCCTAATCTGCAGGTCTACTCCACATACAGTCCATTGTTATCATGTGTTAGTTTCTGTCATGTTCTGCATGGCCAATATGAAGTGATTTTATGGATTTGGTTAGGCTCATTGTAGGACAGATGATTAAAAAAGGCACTAGGGATATTTTCATGATCTCAAAATATTCTAACAAGTAGGCTCTCTCTTTTTCAAGATACATATAACAATCCAAAAAGGGAGATCCCTGCCCGATCTGAAGAGATGCACCAAATGCTGCAAGGACTTTCACTTTTCATATATATATATATATATATATATATATATATTCCAGTTGAATATGTTAAACAAATGTTTCTTATTTATCTCTCTCTGTCTCTCGCTCTCTCTTTCTCTAGAGTTGAAGCCTACAGCCATTCTATCCATGCAGCAACTGATGGAAAAGGGGTTCACTTTGGTGCTGTTGTGATGTTGTCGCAAAAATGACATATATATATATATATTAGGGCTGTCAACGAATATTCTAAATTCGAATATGTATTAGAATAGTTTTAAAAAAACGAATTTCGAAGGTGAAAATTAATATTCGAATAAAAAAAAAATGTGGAAAAATAGGCCCGCGGTAGTAGAGGCGTGGTTGTCTGCTTTGCGAGTGGGCGCACTAGCGCGCCTGAGGGTTCAGGGACAGGTCACAGCCTCACAGGAGTCGCACTGTCTGGCACAGCATCACTGCTGAAAGTTGACGGGTCTTCATGGAAGATGACAGCAAGTGCAGAGTCCAACTCGACCGCAGCAGAGAAAATGAGGTAAAATTGTTGACCTGCGAGACAAAGTTGTATGCAAGCTATTTAAGATACAGTTAGCATACCATTCGGCCACTAGCAACATGGTCACATCTCAAAAATGTGCACCCAAATGAGCATGGCATAATGTGTGGAACTCCAGCTAAACAGTCACGTCTTGACACTTAACGTTACTTTGCATCGCCCGCCACAAGCTCTTTGTCTGCAACACGACAAGAGGCCATAACGGATAAAATAATTTCGTTCATTTGTAAGGACATGAGACCGATCAGTATCGCGGATGGGGCACGCTTCGGGGAGTTCTGTCAAGCAATGGATCTGAGGTTTGATTATTTATCGTTTCATGTCAAGGAAAAGTTCGGAGCATTCAGTGTCAGTTCTATATGCTGTAAAACTTCAATTAATATTAATAATATTTGTTTCAATCACTGAATGAAGCCTGCTATATTTGGGACAACAGTCGCGACCTTAAATTGCTTGCACAAAAATGTGTTTGTTCATTTAAACCATTATGCGCAGAGAACGTGAGGGTGAGAGAGCGTGAGGCCTGCAGTCTTGGCCATTAGTTGATTTCCTTGTTTTTGTGTAGGTAATACGTTGTCACATATGTTTAAACTCAAATAGACTATCTTAGGGCTGGGCGATATACAAAAAAAAATGATATCTCGATATTGTCAAATTTTTTACGATATTCGATATATATCTCGATATGTTTGCATTTAAATAATAAAAAATAAAACATGATTTTATTTTGCCCATTAAAAAAAAACAAAAAACATTTAGATTAAACAGCTAATTTAAGCAGTTAAAAAATCTAGACCAAGAGATCACTTACTGCTTTTTATTAATGAATACATGTAGGCCTATATGTAACTGAAGCAGTGCAAATTAAGTAACAGTTACAGAAAGTGCATTCTGTCAACTTTTTAGTGCATGCAATTCACAATTTAAACTATGCAACTGGGATAAGTATTTTATTTTAATTTTTTAACAAGTTTTTAAGCTAAGAACACAAGTCTGTCAACTGTCAGAGAAGCTCTGTGGCATGAAACTATGTTCCTACTGACACTAAAAACCCTCTTAGATGGGGAGCTAGTTGCTGAAGCACATAGCTATTTCTTATATATAAATATATATAAATGAATACCAAAGACTTTTGCATTCTCTCTGTCTATATTATGGAAACTGGTAAACATATCAGTGAATTTCCCAATAGTAATTCCAAATGGCCATAGCCTTTGTTTCTCTATTCAAACATCAGCGGTCGAGTAAGTGCATTTATTTTGCGATCACAAATGCAAACAATACAGTTGAGATCTCACGACAGAACACAGACCGGCTGAACGACGCTTTCATTAGATCGCTCAATTCCAGCTTGTTAGTGTTTTCAGATTATCGTCAGCGGCTCTTCCGCAATGAGGAGTGAGCACGTGCGCATGGTTGCCAGATTGCTTAAAATAAGCAAACACCGGGAAGAAAATGTATCCTTGTAACAGTGGAGCTCTGATTGGGAGATTTAAACTCTTGTTATCTGGCAACCGCTATCATTACAGCTCTCGTAGTTTCTCCATTCACTTGGATTATGAGCTCATCTTGCTCTGCGCATCGCTAAATGACCCAGTGTGACGCCACTCATGGTTACTGCCACCCAGTGTCCATTTTATGGAATACATGTCATTCTGTGCTTTTTCCGTAATCTCTCATTAATATTTAATTATACAAGTCAAAATAAAATAAAATATTATTTCAATAAAAGGAAAGGAAACAAAAAGTAATAATCTCAACAAAACTTATTTTGTGAGTGTCACATGTAGTCTCAGACCTTCGTTTGGGTAAATCTTTACTGGATTGTCTGTACTCAATCCTTATCCATCTTCAAGAATCAGCTTAAAACACATCTCTTCCAAATTCATTTGACCCTCTAACTTTAACACTCACTATTCTTAAAAAAAAAGAATAATATTAAGCTTTCTAATCTTTTGTATTCTATCGGTTTTCTTTTATTATACAATTAACAAAGGTAAAAAAAGACCTCTAACACTAGCTTGCTCTATTCTTTTTCTATTCTATGTTTTCTTTTTTCTTTATTATATTATATAAAAGCCTTTGTTACGTGTAAGCTGAGACTTGTTATAGCACTTGTATATCATTGCTCTTTTGTTGTTTTTTTATTTCTTCCGTTGTCCTCATACGCTGTTTGTGACGGATTGAGAGACGATAGAACTGACATTTTGAATAACCGACTTTGCAAAAACCCAACAAAAACACGTCCTAAGAGTCCAAAAGCATTCACTGCGCAATGAAGCCTGTTAGAATTAATAAATACAGTTAGAATGTCCTTATAATTTAAGCCATGAAAAAAAAATGTTTTACGTTTTTATATTCATTGAACATTAAGCAATTCTTGAGTATCAGCACATGTGCGCGAGCACAAATGTGTTATTAATTTGGTAGCTACAACAGTGCATAGTGGAATATATGAATATATCATAATGGAAGCGACTCGTTTTTTCCAGGAGCGTCTGCACCGCATCAAGTTAAAAACATCTCAACTTTTCATAGAGCCGCAAGCGCACCGCAGGTCATGTGACAAGAACCAATCAATCACTTTCATCCTTTCCCGTAACAATGTTGAAAGCTTAGCCAAGATGAAGGGATTCTGAAATAAGCTACTGCAAGTGATTTTTAGTGCTGCAAATTAATTTATCCTTTGCTGAAATTTCCGTGTCTTCGCGGAGAGAGCAGGTCATGGTTGCTTAGCAACAGCAGACGCTTTAGGAGCGCAACTGCCCGAGCGCTTTAGAAAGAAGGAGAAAGCAACGCGTTTTCCACGCGTTTTTAGGCGTATGGAAGGCCACGAGGGTCAAATACACGTGAATTTTAACGCGTCAACAACACGTTAAATACGTGTATTTCACGCGTAAACAACACGTATTTAACGCGTTAAATACGTGTTGTTTACGCATGAAAAATCAGCGCGTATTTAACGTGTATTTCACGTGTTAAATACACGTGAAATACACGTGAAGTACGCGTTGAAAATCAGTTTGAACGGGTCAATGTCATTGGCTGCTGAGGACTTGGGTCAAACCACTTCTGTGAGCTTAGAGGGGTGTACATAGACAGTAAAAGAAATGGACACAGCGACCCCATTGAAACTCAATTGAGACAAGTGAAGCCCATTTTTAGCTTTTTTTAGCACTTCCGTTTCTGACGCGCAGACTCAAACTAAGCTTGATGACGTCAGCAACCTGTCTGACAGATGTAAATCTTCTAGTAGCTGTGCGTGCAAACTGCCATCGTTAATCTTGCAGAGACGGCGAGCTTGAGCGGGGAGTTATTTGGCGTGAGTGAGCAGGAGTATGTATTCTGATTAATTATTTTGTATAGTATTTTAAAATGTAACGCCAGTACGCCGTATTAAGTTAATTGCCTGCGAGCTTCTCCTCCTGTCTGTACGGTAATGCGACAGAGAGGCGAGTGGTTATGACGCAATCGTTAGCCTATTTTTACAAAAACTGTTTCTACGGGGCCATAATTTAACATAGAAGGCAATGGAGCCCTTTATACATTGTCGTGTATCTTTAGAAATAAATAATGGACAAATGGAGTCTTTAAATGCCTCAGATGTAAAGTTATTCGCTGTCAAAGTGACGCCAAAATGAATGGGAGGTCAATGGGATGCTAACGCAAGTGAAGTTCTGCTACAAGATGGCAGCTCGCGGCCGACTTCAACTTCCGGTCGGCTTCCTTGCCGCCTGGGGGTGTACCATTCATTGACAGGCAACTATCATTTAACATGCTATAGATCAGCTTATTCAGCCTTATTATTTAGTCTTTTTTTGTATAGCCTATAGAAATAATATATTTATTTATTTATTTTTTAATAAATATTAATTTAAATTTTGTGGTGATAGTATAAAGTTTATAAAAGTTACAGTATTTTGTAATGAAACAGGACTTTTTGTTTAGCTCTTGACTCGCCGAAGTATACTATTTAAATACTGTTGCTTTCTGAGTGCCATACACTAAAATACCAACTCATAACTCCACGAATATAGCAAGGAGAGTCAAAAGTTATAGTCTGATTCTACTGTGACGATCCAAGGGGCTGTAGTACTTTATTTTGTCCAGCAGGTGTCATGGGGTAACACTTTTTGTGTCTTTAGGTTAAGTGCTGTGATGCAGGTGTGGAAAATTGATTGTGATTAACCATATAAGATGCTGGCTTTCTTACGCTCGGGAGGGAAGGAGATTGGGGCTTGGTTTCTGCTGGTCTTGCTGTTTGGTGGTCAGGCGGACTTTCTCACGCTCTTCAGTCCAAGGCTTCATGTTGTGTTTTTGTATCTTTATATTTTTTATATTTTACCTTAATGTAGTTATGTCTGTTTTCTGATTAAAATACATATTTGTGCAAATTTGATTATGTTGTATGGACTCTCCATTCATGTTGCTCCTCCTTGAGCCAAGGGGTTGTAACACTATGTTCTGTCAAATGTTTAATAGAGTTCTCCAACTGATTCATGACATACATATGAAAGATCGTAATGGATTGTTTTTATTTTGGACTGAATCTGCTGTAAATAATGATATGTCATTTTTCACAATCAGAGCATGTTTCATGATCGTGAAGTTATAAAGGTAAAACCATGAGAATATTGCAGCATGTGCGCATTTGGAGTTTTTTTTTTTTTTGTTTTGTTATAATTCGATGACGAATATCTTCAAATCTAAATGACAGATTATTGTATAATTTGTATAATATGTATAATTGTATAATTATAAAGAAATTTTAATTTTCCATGAGCTATGCATGTTTCATGAAGTTATGAATGGAAAAGTAACCTGTTTTTTTCTCAATTGAATGGTTTCATGTGTGTGATAATATCGTAAGTAATATATTTAGATCAAGTGAACAAATTACGATGAATTTGAGCTCCTTTTAATCTGGAGAATTTTCTGAAAAAAATGACGTATGTTTTTGCATGATATATGAATGTTTCATGAAGTTATTAATAAAAGCGCAAAGTGAAACTAAAGTTATTTGTTGTGCTGTGCCTGTTGGGTTTTATGTGTTATAGCAATATGAGTAATATATTTGGATCTCATCCATGGATTACAGTATCTCTGGGCTCATTTTAATTGGGATAATTTTCTGAAAATAATGATCTATGCATGATTCTTGAAGCTATGAATGAAAACGAAACGTGAAGTATCGAGCTGTTTTTCTTTGTAGCCTCAGTGAGCCAGTCTGCTTTCATGTGTCACAGCTCTATGAACGAAATCTTTCGATCTGATCATGTTTGGTGAAGTTAAGAGGTAAAGCGGCACGGGACTGAAACCTCTGATTTTTTTTTTTTTTTTTTGCTAAGATACATTACCTAATTTTTTTTCTATGTGTTATAGCTTTATGAAATATATATTTAGATCTAAATGATGTTTTATGGTGAGTTTCGACAGTTTTTAATCTGGAAATAGTGACATATCTTTTTTATGATATAGCCTATGCTTTTTCCATGAAGTTATGAGTGAAAAGCCTACATGACAGCTACCATAGAATTTTGGCTAAACTACATGCTCTCTGTGCAGTTTTATGTGTGTTATAAATCTTTAGATATAAATGACAGATTTATCAGATAGTTTTGGGCTCTTTTAATCAGGAGAATCTACTATAAAATTCTGGTGCATAATTTTTTTTATGAAGTTACAAGTAAAACGGTGACATCAGTAGGCCTATTATTATTATTATATCGGTCTGGGGTTGACTTCTTGTACAAAACTTGCTCCAGTTTATTCAAAGCCTCAAACAATTTCTCAATGGTGCGACTGAAAAAACTCTGAGGTCGCACCGGTGCAACGAGCCATTCAAGGGGGAAAAAAGTCTCTGCGACTCTGAGGTTCAACAACAGACACTAGAATCCTGCGTTTTAGCCTGAGCCCGACGGGCTTTTTACCCCCTCGAGCCAGGCTTCGATTGTTCAGACGTGGGCTGCTCCTCCAGTCTGTTTAGACTTCTTATTACTTTAATATTTTAGACATTCATCAATTATCGATGAAAAAAAAAACTTGCTGCGCTGGTGGAAACAACAAGAGACCATGATGCCACGACTGTAAAGAGTGGCTCGACTGTGTTTTGTGTCCAGCAGCAGCACAGCTGAACAGTTCTGCGTTCAAATAATAGGCTTAAGAAGAAGATATTTTAATTATTTACTAATAAAGTAGTGTTTTCTGAATCTGTGTCACAAGGATGAAGTTGCAATCCTGACTTGTCATCCCCTCATTAGAAGCGCTTTTAGAGATAAGTACATCTTTTAATTACATCTGTTTTCACTGAGTTTCGGTTAATTTTTGTACTCCTATTAAAGACAACACGGCAGAACGAGCAACTGTTTTGTTGATATTGTGTGTGCAGTTACGAATAATGTATTCTCTTACCTTTATGAGCTAAAATGAGGCATATCCACGGGAAAAAATGCAAGTGATCATGCTGCCGTCTCCCGGTCCTGAAGCATCTCCTCACAAACTATTGGATATAGCTTACATATATCTGGGTCTAACGTTTAAACATTGTCATATGCTTCAACTGTTTTATATCTAGAGATTTTATTTTAGGTAAGTCGTGATGATTTGAGAAGGCTAACTTGATCAAACATAGGCTCACTGTCTGCAGCTGGCAGCTTGGTCGTTACTTGAAAAACCCTAAAAACATAAAATGCTCCAAACGCTTTTCTAACTTAACTTAATAAAATATATTATATTAACAAAATATAATTACTTTGCTATTACATACAAAACTGAACTATTTTAATAGCTGATCCAATAAGTACAAGCTGTTTAGGGACTGTTCACCAGTTCAAATCAGACAGGTTTGTCTGATTTGTCCCATTTTTTCAGACACAGTGAAGATCTGATAAGAATCAGTGTAGAGCGCCAAGTCTGGAAGATTTTGATGCTAGAGAGAGTTTGGCCAGCTGGATAAGCCAAGGCCAAAGATCAAGAAGGCCAAACTACAGGAGTTGGCCATCCGAGGGGCATGTGACTGCAATGGAGGATAGTCCATAAGACATTGAGCCGTGATATGTTCAGTTTGAAGCCCTTAAAACCCTTAATTTAGATTTTCTTTTTATTTAATATATCTTGAGATGTTTTAAGTTTAAATTTCACCTCAGTGAAACACTTTAAGCACCAAAACTTTTTCAGTAAGTTACCTTTCTTGTAGAATTGTGCTTCAAATAAAGAACATTATGTTGACCAGATTGTTAGTTAATCTTTTAGGCTACAAGTCAATGTTGTTTACATGGACAGCGATTTAAAAAAAGTGGACTCGTAAGAAAAAAGTTAGGCGCACTAGTGTAACAAGTGCAAAAAATTAGCCTAGAACCCTGTTGTTTTATTCTACTTCATGAGACCTTTCAGATGACATCCGAGTTGTGTGATATTTTTATAAATATTAGAGTACATGGCAAAATGATTATTATTATTTTTCTCAGCAAATAACTTGGCACTATTTTGGAGTTGATCAACATGCTATATGCATTGTAATGCTCAGACTCTAAGCTTTCAAATGATATCTATTTTTTCTTGATTTTAATTCAGCAGTTTGAAAAATATGATTAGTAATAATGATGCGATGGGGGGTTGGGGGGGTTCACGGTGGTATGGTGGTAGCAGTAGAATACTTCTGTTGTCCTGACCCTAGTACAAGCTCTCATTTTAATCCTGAAAGTCTTAAATGCTTATGTCTTATAACATCACCTGTGTACCTAATTACTGATTGTCTGATGAGTGCATAATCACAAAACAAAAAGTGCAGAATTGCTGAACAAAAAGAGGTTTCAATAAGTGCCACCTACTGGCGATAGCTGTAAATGTAAGCACAATAAAAGCTGTTGATTACTAAGATGATTGTGTTCTAAAGACAGATATTGATTTCAATGGTTTGTATCTTAAACCTGAATTGATTGCTTACCTCCATTGTAACTATTTCCCCCACACAAATGTTAATGCTTGATGCTAACTTAAGTCTTATACTATCACCAAAACATTTGAAACAGATACACTTTAACTAACCTTATTTATGTCCTGAGATATTGAATATCAAATAAGACGGATATAAATAATTTCTCTTGAACACTAAATTTTTTCTTACATTTTTATCAGTTATTTCTCAGCAGGAGAATGTCCAAATATATATAGTTTTTTTTTTACTGAAAGTCAGAGTTGAGCCGTAAGTAGTTACTAGTAATTTAGTTATTTTAATTATATTACTTTTGCATTAACTAGTAGTGTAACTAATTACTAATTATATTTCAGTAATAATTTTACAGTTACCATCCATAAAACAGATTTGTTGCTTTACTTCTAACCCTTTAAGAGTGACCACTATTAAAGCTAAAATATCCACTAATGTGTTTATTTACAAAAAGGCATGAGTGGTAAAAAATAAATTTTTCATAAAACTGAAACTTAAATATATTATTTCTATAGGCTGTATAAAAAAAGAAAAGAAAAAAAAGACTAAATAATAAGGCTGAATACGCTGATCTATAGCATGTTAAATGGTGGTTGCCTGTCTATGAATGGTACACCCCTCTAAGCTCACAGAAGTGGTTTGACCCAAGTCCTCAGCAGCCAATGACATTGACCCGTTCAAACTGATTTTTAATGTGTACTTCACGTGTATTTCACGTGTATTTAACACGTGAAATACACGTTAAATACCTGCTGATTTTTAACGCGTAAACAGCACGTATTTAACGCGTTAAATACTTGTTGTTTATGTGTGAAATACACATATTTAACGTGTTGTTGACGCGTTAAAATTCACGTGAATTCACCTCTTGGGCACTAGCCTACTACCAGCACAAAAAACACACATGTAGCTAAATATTTACCAAAATTCATCAATTTCAGGCCCCAGAAGAGAAAAAAGCTTATAAACAACAGTTCATTTAATAAGGAAATTTTTTAATAAAAACTTTTTAAAAGGAAAAAGTGAGTCGTGAGGAAAGTGAGTCGTTCGCTGCGTGAGGTGAGTGAGTCGTTCTCTGAGGAAAGTGATTCGTTCGCTGAAGAAAGTGAGTCGTTCGCCGGGGAAACTGAGTCGTTCGCCGAGGAAAGTGATTCGTTCTCTGAGGAAAGTGATTCGTTCGCTGAAGAAAGTGAGTCGTTCGCCGGGGAAAGTGAGTCGTTCGCCGAGGAAAGTGAGTCGTTCTCTGAGGAAAGTGATTTGTTCGCTGAGGAAAGTGATTCGTTCGCTGCGTGAGGAGAGTGTGTATACTGATGCACCGCCGGCATATCAGTGGTAAACTCAGTGGCTACTGGCAATTGTATGGTGAATTCCAGCGACAAGTCGGTAACCTTTTTTAAATTTTAGGACCGTTTATTTTGCGTATCCTGTGCGCTTTTGTCATTGGCGGAGCAGTCGGTCAATCCCACCTTTCCAGTAAATACGACTTGTGATTGGACTGTACGTCAGCAGACAGCAAAGCATTGGCCAAGAGCAAAAGGCCCTCCCTCCAGGCTTTTTTTTAGTTGCGAGGTTGCGAAGCTTAATTTTCGCTCAGTCTGAGTTTCAGAGCAGAGCTGCGGAGACTGGAGCAATGGGAGTGCCAAAAGGCATTATTTATTATATTATTTAAAAGCCCTTGCTACGTGTACTGTGTTACCCTAACTGAGACTTGCTATAGCTCTTATATATCATTGCTCTTTTTGTTGTTTTTGATTGCTTCCACTCTGTCCTCATTTGTAAGTCGATTTGAATAAAAGCGTCTGCTAAATGAATAAATGTAAATGTAAATATTAGTATAACCTGTGTTATAGATGAGTGCCAGTCAACTTTTTTCTGATTCCATTCTTTTAGAAACCATGCACAGGAAGCATATGTACTTTTGGTACTCAGTGAAGAGTCAGTAGTACAGTTGTATTATAATATAATGGAGAAGGCTCTGGCTGCACAGACTTGCACTCTCAGACACTTGCGCTTCTTTTTTTATTGGATATTTTATTCTACTTATTGGTTACTTCTTGTTTGAATCTCTCAACATTTGTTTCTCTCTTGTGTAGGTATGGTTGACTGGAAGTCTGTCAGTCCAGATATGAGGAGGACACACAGAGTGGAGCTGGAGCTCAGCAGATGTGTGATCCTGTAGATACTGTGGTCTTGGAAAGAAGGGCTTCTTCACAGCTTTCTATTCAGACAAAGAGTTTGCTGGATTCTGTTCTATGGACTGCTACTGCAGAATGAATTAATGAATGAGTGGTTTATTTATCATTCTATCTATCTATCTATCTATCTATCTATCTATCTATCTATCTATCTATCTATCTATCTATCTATCTATCTATCTATCTATCTATCTATCTTTTTACTTGAATTGGTGACTGAAACTGAAAACTAAATAAATGCTTTAGTGGATAAAGCTGTGTCTGTTTGCTTAATTGGTTAATGTCACTTAAAACAAGGTTACTAAACTCTTCTGACTAATTTTTAAATTTGATAATTTAATGGTTTTGTCATATTTATTTTTCTCTATCAGGCAAAACCTAGTTTTCTAGTGTAACACTTTACAATAAAGTTTCATTTGTTGACTGATGTATTAACTAACATTAACTATGAGCAATACATTTGATACAGTATTTATTAAACTTTGTTAGTTAATAAAAATACAGCTGTACGTTCTTTGTTCTTGTTAGTTCACTAATGTTAACAAATACAGCAGACTTTAAATTACTTTAGCTTAAGAACAGCAAGTGCGACTAACTGTGTTAAGAGACGTTTGTATTCTCAAAAATAATTGTAATCTGTTTTTGATTATTGATAAACTTAGACCTAAACGTGCGGTGGTGATTACGTCAGTAAGCCGTTTTGAAGGTACTTTCGAAAGTAATTTAAAATAACATTATTTACATCATTAACTCTGTTTTTACATTGGATGAATTTCAATTGGTTTTAAAGGATTATGTGTTTAATTTATCGCTTTCTATTAATCTATAGGCCAATAGCGATTAAGAGTATGGCTCGCCTTTAGGCGGAACAGCCAGTTTTCGCTAAACCTATTACCACGCCCCCTACATTTCTTTCCACCAATGAGCAACCTTTCGACGTGCCCACCTTTTGCCACGCCCATTGCTCCAGGCTGCAGTTACCCCTACTTGACTGTGTGGGCGTATCTCCGCAAAGTGGGTGTTGTAAATTCAGCTCTGAAAAAATTGTCTGCAATAGGAGTGCAAATGTAATGTAATGTAATAAGTTTCGCCCTTTCGAACCTCAGTTTTCAGACTTTCAAAACTTTTTTACACCTATTCGCACACCAGTTTTCAGATCATTTACAAGGTTTCAAATCTTGAAAGCAAACTATACACTGGGAGAACAGTGACAAATTCGAAACTCTGAAAAAATGATTGCACAACACCATTAAAAAGAGTGTTGCACTTCTGAAGAGGGAAAACTCAAAAACAAAATTATGTTTGAAGAGATGTAATTTTTTTTTACCACTTTGCAAGCCTGCAAAGCTCTGTTTTCAGAGTTTCAAAACTTTTTTTTCACACATTCGTACACCAGTTTTCAGATCACCATTTACAAGGTTTCAAACCTGGAAAACAATCTAATACAGTGGGTGAACAGTGACAAATTTGAAACTCCGAACAATTCTTTGCGCAACATCGTAAAAAATATGTTGCAGTTCTGAAGAAGGAAATCTCAAAAACAACATAATGTTTGCAGAGATATTTTTATTTTTTTACATTTTGCAAGCTATCAAATCTTATTTTTCGATCTTGCAAAACTTTTTTTTGTAAGATTTTGAGTTTTCGAACACTTAGTTTCAACCTTTCAGACCTTTATTTTCAGTTTTGAATCATGGCAGCATTTAAATCCCATACATTGAAGACAACTCCGAAAATAACCCCGTCCCGACGATTCCGTATTTTAAGGGACGGGTGGCAACCCTACACAATTTGTTGTTTATTTCATGTCCAGTATTGTCTTTGTGAGTTGTGCGATTTTCTTCTTTTCCTATGTTCAGTGCTCTCGCTGCAAACAGATTTACATGAGATGCATCTCCATTTCCTCGCCTGCCTCATAATCTTCGTTTCGGACATCATTGGCCCTTCCCCTGACTGTTGGATCTGCTGCGAAGCTAGCACCAGTGTGAACTCAGCAAAAGAGAAGACTTTAGGTCAGGAATGGACAAGTAAATGAGCCGATTGCTGATTGATAGACATTGCGTCACTGCAGCTTCTGTTAGAAACCTGAAATGACAAATGAGATGCCTTACAGTCTTGTGGACTTAACAGACACACATACACAGCGTCACTTGTAAGATTACAAGGCAAGTGCATAAAGTGTGCCATTTAAGACAGGGCCAAAGTCTCAGATGTCGTGCCTACAGACTGTTAGCTGAACATCCAATGCATATAGCACACAAAAGTTGTTTCCCATGATTTCCCAGAGATGTGCGTCGTGCTCTTTAACTGTACACCTTAATATTTATCAGGATTAACTAAATGCTGGATTCTCAGAAGTAGCTATTCGAATTATGTGAAGATCATGGTACAGACATCCAAGAGTTTTACATACCGGTCAGTTATTGTAGACACATTGATGTTACATATCCACACCCCTAAACAGCATGAACTGTGATTGCTTGCTTTCCACGTCAGTCAGAAAGCCTTTGGGTGGTTCTTGGCCAGTGAAAGCTGCTGTGGAGTCCAGACCTTCTCACTATAATCAGTGATGCTATTTATGTGACAAAGCTCATTCCCAACAATAAACTATATACTATATAGATATTTCATATTCAGTTGAAACTTTAAATTTGGGTTTTGTTTGCTGCCAATATTGAGTTCTTTCTTGTTTCATGCAGCAGATGTTTATTTGTGATTCAGATGTTCCTGGTGCAGAGACAGATAAAATAAAGTCAGTTAAGAAGGGAGATGCTGCTACTTTTGATCCTGCTGTCATAAACAACCCAAATGTACTGATGAGGGTTTTATTTTAATGAGACTCCCATCTCTGAAATCACTGGAGATCAGAGTGAGATCTGTACAGGTGTTCAGTGTAAAGAGAGATTCAGAGACAGACTGAAGCTGGATCATCATCTTACTGTTCACAGGTTGAAAGCTATTATCCTTTTGCACAATATCAATTAGCACTGTAATGCCTTTTGCAGGCATTAAACACTAGATGGCGCCATTTCTGTACACTTGATATAATATAATTTAAAAAAATTCAATTTATAAAGAAAACAACCCTGTTTATTTCCCTTTTCTCTATGCCAATCCCTAGTAAAAATGACTTTGTTTTAGGTTGGGTTGTGTATGTATTCGGTATAGGAGGAGTATGTGTTGGTGTTGCTCTGGTGCTTGCAGGAGCAACTGCTGAGAATTTCTGTTTTTGTGTTTTCTGTGCATGTGTTTATCATTACAAAATATGTAGATGTGCAAGTTGTGGTTACGTGTTTTATTATTATTATTTATTTTTATGTTTCTTCAGGTTAACTTATAATTTTTATAAAGTGTTTTGCACAAAAAAAGCAGAAAAGGCTTTATTTTCAACCCTCATTGTGAACTTCTGTCTAAAAGGACCTCCCTTTATTTTTAATTGCATAGAAAACAGTATCAAACGGTTGCTTGCTATAGTATGAAAATAAGTGTTTTGAAAATATTATTCATATAAAATGATCATTTACAGTCAAAGCATTACAAATGCACAACTCTTCTGCTGGATACTATATTGTTTGCATTATTGTTCATATTAACATGCTTAATAGTTATTTAATTAAAGACAGCAATATAAAAACAATACAGATTCTTTTAATCCTTGAACTTCCACTTTGATACTTAAAGTGTATAAAGAAATTGTTAAACTAATCCATGTGAATAGTACAGTCCAAATTTCCTGAGCAAACTCCAACACTTTATGTGATGAACAGATTGAATTTAGGCTTTTATTTACATCAATACACACATCAAATATGGGAAGCTCAAGCATCCTTGCTTGCCATGCAAGAACCAATGAGGTTAATTCTTGTGTGTTACACATTCAAGTTTCTGACACTCATTCTCATGTTAAACATCATGTTGAAGTTTCATAAAAAATAAATAAGACTAAAACAGTGGCCAGGAGATATGGAATATTAGCTATTTTTGCTCATACCTTCTGAACAGTTTAGACAAAAAAAATCACAAGACTGGTCTGTTTAGATTCAGCACAGCATGACAAGTTTTTTCTACAATCCTCAATTTTACCATATTTGCCCATCAGCTATTTAGAATTTTGTCATAAAAATGCCTATATTTTACAAATGCATTGACATATACAAAACTTAATATGTAGTAGTGCAAGGCCCTGAAGGATCTCAGTTTTGCAACATCACCACCTTGTGATCAAAAATGAAAATGACATTTTGATTCATCGAGCCTATTGTAATAACATTCCTGATAGGTTCAAAAACTATAGGAACGGAGAAAAACACTCTTCCTCTAACATGCTCTCAAATGCACAGCATCCACAAATGTTCAATAATAGGCACTTATGCACATATATAATAACATGAGCAAGACTAAAACAGGTTTCACTCAGACTCCCAAACAATTGCTCAGTGGGAAAGTAGTTTTTATGTCATAATACCATGTATGTTAATGTTTAGATTTTTGTTCCAGAATAGATGTTTTCAGGCTCCCACACATCAGAGTGGATTCTCAACAATTCCCCCCAAAAAATGTCTGTAACTTCCAAAGATCAGAGATCACATACTGAATCCAAACGTCTAGTGAAAGTGACTTGTTCTCAGGAATGTTTTATCGTCTTATGCAGACAGATGAATACTCCACATGATTCTCCTCTGTAGCCCTCTTTAAAAAAATAAAAAAAGCACACAAGATACAAAAATACAATTACATTTCTAATTGCACACAAAATTAACCATGCATTGTTAATGCATAGTTCATAAACAGTGCAAAAGGCTAAAATGAACACTGTTCCAAATATTGTGTTATTATTATGTGACTGCATCAATGAAATGGCCCCAAATACCATACAGCTTGACTGTCACATAAAACTATTGACATCGACAACAAAAGACATTAGATGTGTTTCCTCTTTCATTTTTTAAAGTCTATTTATTTTCCTAACCTAACTATATAAAATGATATGGTTAGCTGACTCATTTTATTTCCATCTAGGATTATGTGCATATCAGATCATCATATAAAGCACAATTACTCACCACTGTTTGTGGACTTCTTTTGTAGAATGTCGGATTAGTGTAAATGATCTCGTCATCATGATTCTGAGCTGTTGCTTCATCCACTTTGAGAACTACAACACATTAAAAACCCATGCATTTAAAACAAGACTGAAATTTAATTACATCTTTGTCTTTAAATTTTTATTTAAATGCACGTAATGCACAGAAATTGTCAAACGCACAAATCACTCAAAAAAGCGGGAGTTAATGCTTGCCTTCTTGATCAGTTTTTCTGTATTTCCTGCAAATGCAGAAGATCCCAGCTGCAACTAAAATCAACAAAGATCCACCAGCAGAGATCAGCGCTATCAGAGAGACTGGTGCTGGAATGATAAAGAGAAGGGAATGCATCTGTTTTGAACAGAACAGAGGTCAGCTCAGTAAATAAACACACATATATCAGCTCTGCTGTACCTGAACATGTGTGACAGAGTTTGCTGATGTCCAGATGTGTGGTCTGGTTTCTGATGGGATTGTTGATCACACAGCTGTAGCTGTTTTTCTCCTGATATTCCACCTCCAGAGGTAGAGAGAGACTGATGCTGAGATCAGACACACTGATGCTGGACAATAAACTGTTTCCTTTGTACCAGGAGAGAGTCACATGACCCACATTCACCACTGAACACAACAGTGAACAATTCTGCTGTGATGAAGATGAACAGTCTCTGGTGATGTTAGGAACAGGCAGATGTGCTGAAGAACGTCAGAGAATAAACTCAATGCATTCAATGCATGCAATTTATTGCGTGAATATTTGGTGTTTTACACAATTAACAGAACCAGGAAAATAAAATAAAAATGTGTGGGCAAACGTTCTCTACTCACCATAGACAGAAACATTGAATGTTTTTAATGTTGCTTTCACTCCGCTTAACTTTACTTCATAGTCTCCAGCGTGTTGAGTTGTGATGTTCATGATGGTCAGAGACCCAGATTGATTGTCCAGCTTCAGTCTGTCTCTGAATCTCCCATCAAGAACATCATCATACATGGAAGAAGTTTGACCCTCTCTGCTGATTTTAGCTATAAAAGTCTTTTGATCTTTATAATTCCAAAATATATCCTCAACTTCACGTATTTCAGTAAGATGAGTGTTTAGCGTGACAGAATCTCCCTCCATCACTGACAGTATTTCATTTGTTTCAGCACCAAACACACCTGAAGAACACGAAAAGGCTTTGATTCTCGATGGTTAAAAAAAAACTGAAATCAGTTTCTAAACTTTAAATGTGAACCGAAGAACAGCAGCAGAGACACAAAAGATCAAATATCACTTAAATAAGTGGACAGATCAGCTTGATTTTTTATTGTTATTTTTTTTTACCTTAATGTGTGTGTTAAAATAAAAAGGTCAGATTCATTAAACAATAAGTTTAATTGTGCTAATCTTTTTGAATCGTTTCATGATTGTACATGTGGAACAAAAAAAAGGTTTGCTGAAAGGATCCTGGATCTAAAATAAATCCCAGTTAGATTTGATTGATCTGAGAAGAAAAGCAGATGCAAATCCCTCATTTGAACAGCAGCTTGAGTTGATGTTCGGAAACACAAAATAAATAAATACCTTAAATGTTTTTATAACTTACCTAGCAGCTGTCTCCAGCACAAACAGGACAAAACGAGCATGTGAAACATTTTCCATTGAGTGTATGATCTAAAAGGCCTATATCCGCTGAAAACACTCAAACTGGTATGAAACCCTCCCACAACAGAGTTGGGCCCTCCTCACACACACACACATGCTGTGTATGACAGATAACTACATAGAAATATCCTTTTGACTCTTATTGAGAAATATTGAAATGTTCTTTATTGACAAAAAAAAAAACATTTTTTTATTTACAACTGATGCTTTTTGAAAAGTAATCATCAAACTGTGTTAAGTAAAGGATGAAGAGTGCAGTGTGTAAATTTTCCTAAATATCATGATGAAATAACAATTATCGAATTTAAAATGCTTTATAGTTGTTTAGTTGTATAGCCAGTGATAAAACAGGCAGAAACATCTCCCATCTTACTGAACTGTGACTCTAACAGCTCAGCTTCTGAGTCAAACTGAAACCTGCCAAGGTTTGATTTCCTCTGAAACATGCTGCGATCTGAAAGATGGACAAACATCTTGTGCACACAAGTATGATTAGATTGTAGGAGGAGAGTTTCCTGCTATTATGAAACGGCTGATGCGACAGTTTAAAGAAGAGTCACTGCTAGTATAGGCTGCTTTAATCTAAAACATGAAATTTGAAGGGACTGTTTTCAAAAGCTTGCACTTTGAAACCCAGTATCAAAAACTTGCTTTTTCAGATCCCCGAAATACCATGGACATGTAAGTGGACCCTAAAACACAAGTAAACAGAATTATTTGATTGTTGAATTCCTAGATATGTCACACGATATCGCTCTAATACAGTATGCATACTGTTTGTGGTGCACACACGTTATGTATTAAAGATGTATTCAAATAATGATGATGTTGATAAAAATAGCTAATAATAATAATAATAATAATAATAATAATAATAATAATAATAATAATAAAGAATTTGATCCAAAACTTAGTGAAAGTTAATGAAAAGTCAAAAGAGTCAAAAGATAGGAGCTATTATTGATTTTTTAGACAGTCTGGTCACACACACTTCATACCAGCTGATGGCGGTAATGCTCCAGCTCGTTGTTTGTCAACGTTATAAACCAGTAAACTCTAGAAGAAGAAGAAAACGATCGTCCTCTAGTGGTCAAATGCTGTTTTAGTTTCGATTTGAGGGTTCATCTACTTTCTGTGAGTTTCTAAAGTAGAGCGGTTATGTTTGCAATACAGAAACGTTAGGTGGAGACACCATTTGATGCAGGATGTCCTTTATATAAAGCGAAACAACTTTCCACACACACACACACACACACACACACACACACACACACACACACACACACACACGAAACCAAATCTGCTGCTAACAGACTGGATGCTAGTGCTAGCATTAGTGTTGCGGGTGTGTTATAAACAACAGAGAGGGTCATTTACTGTCACTGCACACGTGTATTCATGTTTTATTGTCATGTAGCGTGAAATTCTCGACACTTCTGATGCTCTTTATTTGATGTGTGGTGTTATAAACTCGGAGGCATCGGCTAAGTCGCGTCTTTGTGTCATTTTTCTTAGTAATGAACGCAGATGTATTTACCGGTGTGTTTGGCTTACTGCAAACAGTTTCAGACACAAATGATTCCTCATCCTGTGTTCCCGTGTGCTGCTGAAGAGAGATGTGCTGTTATTTACACAACAGCCTGGGTTTCACCTGCTGGACGATGAATCGAGTGAAAAGTCCATCTGAAACATTTCTACAGACCAGAATATGACAATGTGCATAATATCGATCCTAAATTTTATGTGATATTAGTAATTTTCAATATTATTTATGGCAGATAGGGTGGATAGTATGCACATTGGGATCAGGCAGATACTTTATCATATCAGTCATGTGGTGTTTTTTGACCAGTAAACACCCGCCCACTCAGAGCACACAGAGTAGAAACTAACATTAACCATTACTCGCACACTAACCACGTATTTGATATTGATTTTTGCTACTAAAAATTAAAAGGACGAGTTGTATCTTTGGATAACACTCCTTCAGTCCATCACTCATGTTGTGTTTCCTGTTCCTCAGGTGATGTTACACAGCTGGAACTGGAGCAGATATCTTGAGCTGTCAACATTTCTCTGATCTTTACAATGATCTCTGGAAACTTCAGGTGAGATTTTCTGTCTGATTATGGAATTAATCTGACACTCTAAATTCAACCATTGTTTTACCTTTGGAGTAGAATTCTGTTATGCTACTAATTTCTTAGAAATAATTGAAACTACAAAAAAAGGTTCAAGCTCTCACTTGTGTATTACTTTCATGCCCATGTACTGTAAGTACTATTATGCACCCTAAGGGGTAAATAAGATACAAAGGTTTACCTTTTGAAAAGGTAGTTTTGTACCTTTTTCTGAGAGTGTAGTTCTGTCTAACTGCAGGATGACTGTATAAAATGACCACGCACACAAAGTATATAATATTTTATTTTTTTTCATACTAATATCACTTGATTTGAGACATTTTTGTCTTTTGCCATTTTAAAGTAACATGGCTTCACTGTAGTGCAGAAGTCAATGGTTTCATATGAGCATAAATGGAAAATCCTTGCTACAATATGCTGATCACACAGACTGACACCTCAGACACACACACAGTCACACTATTGAGACCTCAGACACAATCACACGACACACTCGCACAGCACACACTCACACAGATGTATTGTTGACACCTCAGACACACACTTGCACAGATACACACTCAAACAGACACTATTGACACCTCAGACACACACTAACAAACTGACATCACGCAGCATCCAGCAGTAGACACATTCTCATGCACAGATCAAACCACATTTCTGTACAGATATAAATAATCAGTACCACAGCAGAGTTTACTTTATCACCTCTGGATGGATAGTTTGCATCAATGTTTTGCAAACATGAAAAGCTGCAGTGAAAATGCTCATCCATAAGACCACAGTGTCTGAAGTCATGGCAGGAGATTCCCAATGAAAATCATAAGACAATAAGAGTCTTGTACTTAGAGCAATATTAAAGTTTGATCTTCATCTGGTTTTGATTGGTGCATATACCACATGACTCTCCTCTTCAGCTTTCTGTAAAGAATGTATAACACAAGATATAATCATAGTTATATTAATAACAATAATAAGTCTTTTATAAAGACATGATGCAGTTGTGTGTGAGATTCTTGTTATAGATGAAAGCCCATTTCTGCTCCTAGGCCTGTCACAATAATCAAGATATCGACTTGTCACACAATATATGTAAAGAGCAGACATCAGCAAGTGAAAAGAAGACATCATTTGAAGATTTATAGTGTTTTCCTTACAACTCCAGACTCCAGTATGAAGAATAAGTCCAAATCGACACAAAGCAGTAATTCACTGTTCTGGTGCATAAATAAATATAATACGCAAAATAGTGCTCTTTCACAGATAGCGTTAAGCGGGTTTGACAAGTGAGAGGATGCGTTTTTGCTATTTACTCTATGAAAATGTGCATTAGATGGATGTTTTTGACTGTGCATACAATATTATGCATTCACTACTTGCATTATTATGCTGTTTTATTATCATTATATATTCAGTGGCATAGCATGGTCTTAAATTGCCAATACTATTGCAATTATTAATATTATTTTTCATATGTCCCTTTCTTGTCATTTCATTTTATAAAAAAAAAAAAAAACCTGCCTATGCGTTCTATACTAGACTTGTCATGGCTCTTGTATACTGTTGTTGTCTGACTGCTTCTATTGTTCTCATTTGTAAGTCGCTTTGGATAAAAGCGTCTGCTAAATGATTAAATGTAAATGTAAATGGACTTAAATATTATCCAGACAAAATCAAAAGTGCACAATGATCTACATCAGACTCTCTGCTAAGATTATATCATAACATTTTACAGTAAGGTTTCATTAGTTAATATCAACTAACAATGAACAACTGTACTTTTTATTAACTAACATTAACAAATATGAATAAATACTGTAATAAATGTATTGTCCACTGTTCATGGTAGTTAATGTATTAACTAATGTTAGCTTATGAAACCTTATTGTGAAGTGTTACCCATTATACAAATGCTCAACATATTAATAATAAATTGTCTTACCGTTTTCTGTGCGTTTCTTTTGTAGAATGCCGTCTCGACATAAATGATCACTACTTCACAAGTCTCAACTGTTTTAACAAGAATAGATTCATTAAAACCACAAACTCAGTCTTAATTAGATCTGGTTCTTCACAGCCTCTGTGTTATTATTTGTGCTTTCAAATTTAACACTAAAGTAACTCTCAAAGATTTAAAAAACGGCATTAACAATTATAATTAGCCATTAGGCCTTTAACTTTAGTCCACACACAAATAGATCCTAAAAGAGTGTTAATCATTACATTTAGAGAGACACATAAATCACACATTAATGCATTAAACCCAAACAGGATGTTTAATAAAGTTAAGTATTTTATGTTCTGTGTATTTACTCAGCATTTAAGTTCATCAAGCACAACAAAAGTTATCATAAGTTTTACAGCACCAGCCACATCTTAACACAGATAAGATAAATAAGATAAGATTAAATGGACTGTGCGAGTGAGAAGGTCACTCAGTGTCATTATACACAAATAGACATTTATCATGAAATATTATTAAATAATTTTTAATTAAATAATTTTAAAATAAAATATAAAATAGAGTGATCAGGTGGAAAAATATTTATTACAAGTTTTTAAAGAATTATTTCAAATTTTACCTGTTTAAAATGAGATAACACTTGCCTTCTTGATCAGTTTCTCTGTGTTTCCAGCAGATGCAGAAGATCACGACTGCAGTGAAAATCCACAGAGATCCAACAACAGCAGAAACCAGCACTATCAGAGAACCTGGAGGAACTGAAGAAGAGTAAAAGAGAGACAGACATGAATGTAAGTGACTGAATCAGTCTGATCTACAGAAGACAGAGATAGACATATATCAGCTCTGCTGTACCTGCACATGTGTGACAGAGTTTGCTGATGTCCAGATGTTGAGTCTGGTTTCTGATGGGATTGTTGAACACAACAATGAACAATTCTGCTGTGATGAGGATGATGATGATGATGATGATGAACATTGGGAAGAGTTACTGCTGATGACAGGAACAGGTAGAGGAGCTGAATAAAATGTGAGAATAAGAGGAAAATTAACAAAACATTGTTAAATTTCAACATTGTGAATTGTAGTGAATCTGTTAATTTTGTGCTGAATTAGTGTTTAATGTGTTAACGGTAACTGAATGTTTCTGTCATCTCAAAATAAATTAATATTTGACTATTTAAATAGAATATGTGAACATTTCAACAATTGATCTCTGCTCACCGTAGACAGAAACATTGAATGTTTTGGATGTGTCTTTTGCTCGACTTATCTCTACTTCATAGAGTCCAGTGTGTCGAGTTGTGATGTTTGTGATGGTCAGAGATCCAGTCTTACTGTCCAGCTTCAGTCTGTCTCTGAATCTCCCATCAGTATCATTATATGTGAAGAGAATTAGCTTCTTTATCTTTATTCTAGCTATGAGAGACTTTTCAGCTCCATATCTCCACAGTATGTCATCGTCTTCATGTATTTCAGTAAGATCAGTGTTCAGAGTGACTGAATCTCCCTCCATCACTGAAACTGATTCACTAAACACACCTGATGAACAGATGTGACATGGATTAAATCCTCTGATGGTTTACAAATCCTGAAATCAGCTTCATTTACACAAAGTTGAGTGAAGTTTAGAGCAGCGGCAGAAACCCGCTACTGTTATCAGTACAGAGAGTGAAAACACTGAAGCAGCACTTACAGATTGCTGGAAATAGATTTAAAATAGTAATTAATAGAGTATATGGCAGCATAATGTATGAAACAGGAGAAAAAACTACATATTGTATAACGAACTACAACAACCCCAAGCCCCCTTCATTGTACCTTAATGCCACAGTTCTACCACAAGAATGATCTGATTGAAAAAATGTCCGTTTTAAACACAGTAGATTATTATAATATTCCTATTTAATGAATTAAACACATCAATGCATGAATCCCAGATATAAACTCAAAGCAAACATGTTTCCTAAAACAGCAACAACTTTTGCATTCAAGCTAATTATATTCAGGAGTTTAATGATGATTTAAATGTAAGTTTTATTCCAAAGTTTAAACAGAAACTATAAAATAAACCTTGATTTAATCTAGATTAAAGATTAATGCTTATTGGTTCAACATCTTTAATCTTTAATTTTTTAAAAGTGTAAAGGGGAAAACAGCGTTTTATATTTTCACTCTTTATTGACAATAAATACATGATAATTTTACATGACAAGTAAATTTACATGACATTTGTAGATGTTTATGATAGCTGCAGAAGCTCTCTCTCTCTCTCTCTCTCTCTCTCTCTCTCTATATATATATATATATATATATATATAATTTTTTTTTTTTGGACAAAAATGGCCTGATATTTGAAAGCAGCTCAACAGAAAGTTCACACTTTCTGAACATTTACATTTGCTGTAGGGATTTCCATTATTCTTCATGACTTTTCCAGACCTGGAAACTTTAATGTACAGTCTCTGACTCCAAAAGAAACCTGAATTTAAAGTTAGCAGATCTTATGTTATATTCATACAATATTCACGTTTCTGTTGGTAAACTACAGCGGCTGAAATATCCACATTTACTCAGAAAAGACAAAAAAAAAAAAAAAAGAGGAACTTACCAGTCAGACTCCAGCAGCACAAACAGAACAAGACAAACTTGTGAATCATTTTCTTCAGTGGTTCAGTGTGTGAGAAGAACTGTTAAAGTGTTGTGTGAATCCTCCCCTGACTGTGTTCGACCCCTTCTAGTTCACATCCTGCATTTGCATTTGATATAATGTTATAGTTCATCTTACCCTTATTAAGATTTTTACTGGTTTTAATGGATAAAAATATTCTTCATTGCCACAATCACTGCCACAGTGATTTTTGTCTGAGAGTGTAGTTACTAAACTGTGTGAAATGGCTAAAAGCAGAAGAATATTGTGTGAATTGTGAATGAACTACATTTCATGGTGAACACAAGGATTTTAAAATTGTCAATTTATTCTAAATTTTAGTGAATAGAAAAACCCAGAATACAAAATTAAAATCATGTTATTTTCTCACAGTACTGGCTTTACCAAGCTTTATCTTCTGAGTCAAGAAGAAACCATGCAGCGGTTAGTTTTCAGTCTGCAGACATAAGTCAGTGACTCTGGGCATTCAGAGAACATATAACTTTGTAAGTGATGAGTTTCTTCCGGTGCTGCTACTATTTACAGCGTTGTGAGTTTATTTCATTTACTGGAGGAAAAAAAAAAAAAACATAAAACCTTCGGTCAGTGCTAAAAACAATAGCAAAATTATAAATTATCAGTGACATTTTAGTTTAGGGTCCAATTCTTACTAACTGCATGTCATCATTAGCAAAGCATGAAATGGGCCCAAGATCATTGAGATTGGAAGTTCAGCAGCAGTGGCGGTGTTATGCTGTTGACAATGTTTGCTTGGGACATTTTATGCCCCAATATCCCAATTGCACAATCCCAGACAGCCGTCTGAATATCACTGCAGATTATAATGCATATCTAATATGTCTAATATGATCTAATATTACTGTATATACACACAGCTTTTGCTGTGATTTACTATCACAAGAAAGAAGCTACCGATCTGCATGTGAGTTGTTGCTGTTTATTAGCTATTTTAATTACAGAGCATCACATTCTCTGGCATTCAAACATAACTGTTGTATTAACCTTTTGTGGATCTTTGTTTCCTTCAGGAGAAAAATATACTCCAACATACAGTGCAACATATTTTCCCACTAATCAGAACTGACTTGATTAAATCAAAATCAGACGGAGTGCTGCTAATGAGATACATCATAATTAGACTGAGACTATTTCTTGTTTTATTAGATACGAATGTCTGCCTTTAGTGTTGATCTTTTCCCTTTTTAAGGATAGATACAGTAAAATTTGTAGATTTAGATAAATTTATAAGTGCATCATGATGTGTTTTTGTCGTGTAAATGTCCAAAAAACACATTTTTTCAAATGTGAAAAAAAATTGTCAAATATAAATAAATTAGAGCTTGGACATCATAGATGACTGTTTCATTTACACTAAAATACCGCCAGTGTTTTAATAAGCTGTTGAAATGATATGTGAATACAAAGTTTCAACGTGAAACAAGCAACAGTAGCTTGAAAGATATCTGTATATTCATGTGATGACATTAAAACACCTGATTCAGTAAATAACTGAATTCTTTGCTTTTGACACTCTGTCACTAGATGGCGCTCTAATACATATGCATATTTATGTATTCATATAATGTCAGGCAATTTATAACAAGTGCACACTGTGCGGATGGAATAATAATAATAATAAATAAATTGACCCCCCCCCCCCCCCCCCAAAAAAAAAGAAGAAGAAAAAAAAAATTTAAAGCTGAAAATACAATGATTTAAAGGTTTTTCTGTGAAAACAGTCACAAGTCACGTGTTTTATTGTTAATTCGTTGTTTCAATACCTTAGTGACGCTAATTTAATTGAATTATTTATGTATTTTAAACACTGTATTTAGGTCTTGTAGACGTGCTGGTCCACACTTCATACCAGTTGGTGGCGGTAATGATCCAGCTCGATGTTTGTCAGCCGCCAATAAACCCAAGAAGAAGAAGAAGAAGAAGAAGAAGAAGAAGAGGTATTTACTAGTTTCTGACATAGACATCATATATATGATGTCTATGGTTTCTGAGGCTGTGTATATCTGGTTTCTCCGGCGGTTTTGAGGTTTACAACACCGACACATTAGATGAACATATTATATTCATTCATTACACACAGACTGATATATTTCAAATGTTTATTTCTTTAATTTTGATGATTATAACTGACAACTGAGGAAAATCCCAAATTCATTATCTCAGAAAATTAGAATATTACTTAAGCCCAATACAAAAAAGGACTTTTAGAAATCTCGACCAACTAAAAAGAATGAAAATGAAAAGTATGAGCATGTACAGCACTCAATACTTAGTTGGGGCTCCTTTTGGCTGAATTACTGCAGCAATGTGGCGTGGCATGGAGTCGATCAGTCTGTGGCACTGCTCAGCTGTTATGAGAGCCCAGGTTGCTCTGATAGTGGCCTTCAGCTCTTCTGCATTCTTGGGTCTGGCATATCGCATCTTCCTCTTCACATACCCATAGATTTTCTATGGGGTTAAGGTCAGGCGAGTTTGCTGCCCAATTAAGAACAGGGACTGTGGCACTGGCACTGTGTGCTGGGGCCATGTCCTGTTGGAAAATGAAATCTGCATCTCCATAAAGTTGGTCAGCAGCAGGAAGCATGAAGTGCTCTAAAACTTCCTGGTATACAGCTGCATTGACTTTGGACCTCAGAAAACACAGTGGACCAACACCAGCAGATGACATGGCACTACAAACCATCACTGACTGTGGACCTCAAGCAACATGAATTGTGTGCCTCTCCTCTCTTCCTCCAGACTCTGGGACCCTGATTTCCAAAGGAAATGCAAAATTTACTTTCATCAGAGCACATAACTTTGGACCATTCAGCAGCAGTCCAGTCCTTTTTGAAGCGAGATGCTTCTGATGCTGTCTGTTGTTCAAGAGTGGTTTGACACAAGGAATGCGACAGCTGAAACCCATGTCTTGCATACGTCTGTGTGTAGTAGGGGTGTGCCGGTACTAGTACCGGTACCGAACGGTTCCTGGGCAAATTCCAAATGTAAGTGATCATCCCTATCCACTTGAAGTGGGGACTTTGGAGTGAGTAGGGCATGTGCGTGACATTAAGTAGTCGTTAGGAATGCACTTTGCTAAAGGAGCGACATCATTTCCTTATTATCTTCAGCTGGGATGTTCCCGTGACAGCGCAGCATGTGTCCGTCAGCAGATGTCGCTGTTTTACTGTTATAAATGTTTTTTTGATATTATTATTATTTTTTTATTGTTGTTAGCATAACCGTTGCAAATAAACATAAATTTTATATTTAAATACGTTTTAAAAATATGCTACACTGTAAAACCCGACCAGTAATCTTAACTCAAACCGTTTGAGTAAACAGATTGCCTTGATTTAAACCATGTAAGTTTTAAAACTTTGCGATTAAGTAATGAAATGATTAATTGAGTGATAATTGTGAATTAGTGATGAACACCTGATAACCTGACTGACCTTATTTCTGTCAGACGTCTACAGAAGATCTTATTGAGAATGAACTAAGGTTTAGATGTTGATTTATTGTTTCATTTGAAGTAACCATGTTAGAGATCAGTGTTTGCTTTAGTTGTGCTCTTGACCCTTGACTTTAGTCTTTGTGTATTCTCTGGCTGTTATAACCATGGTTTTCTAAAATATGTTTGTTAGAACTAAAAAACCCAGAGAAAATATTAACAGGTAAAGTTTGTTATGTAACTTACTGGTGATGACAACTGTCAATTATGGAGCTGTTCAGAATTCAAAAACTGACTAAATACGTGATGCATGAATAGTTCAACTCAGTATAATGGAAACCATTCAAAGAGCCAGTGGTTTCATAGTATTGTGTTTAAATAAAATTACTGAACACTTTATGCACATACTTCTTTCTTCTATGGCAGGAATTAGTCACACACAGACATCAATAATCAGAATATGAACCTCTACAATGGTGACAAAAAAAATTGCTGCAATGCATGCTGGGTATTATTATAGTACAAAACTAATCTATGGCTCCCAGCATGCTCTGCTGCATTTATTTTTATTATGGTAACCATTGTTGAGGTTCATATGCTGATTATTGATGTCTGTGTCTGACTGTTAAACACCGAAGGAGGCAGAACAGTTTAGAAAGTCCTTTATATTATCTGATTATCCCAAAATCACTGCTTCTTAGAATGTTATTAAACTAATACAGAACACTTACACTTACTTACAGAAATAAGGTCAGTCAGGTTATCAGGTGTTCATCACTAATTCACAATTATCACTCAATTAATCATTTCATTACTTAATCACAAAGTTTTAAAACTTACATGGTTTAAATCAAGGCAATCTGTTTACTCAAACGGTTTGAGTTAAGTTTACTGGTCGGGTTTTACAGTGTAGCATATTTTTAAAACGTATTTAAATATAAAATTTGTTTATTTGCAATATAAAATTTGTTTATTTGCAACGGTTATGCTAACAACAATAAAAAATAAAAATAAACATTTATAACAGTAAAACAGCGACATCTGCTGACGGACACATGCTGCGCTGTCACAGGAACATCCCAGCTGAAGATAATGAGGAAATGATGTCGCTCCTTTAGCAAAGTGCATTCCTAACGACTACTTAATGGCACGCACATGTCCTACTCACTCCAAAGTCCCCACTTCAAGGGGACAGGGATGATCACTTACATTTGGAATTTGCCCAGGAACCGTTCGGAACCGGTACTAGTACCGGCACACCCCTAGTGTGTAGTGGTTCTTGAAGCACTGGCTCCAGCTGCAGTCCACTCTTTGTGAATCTCCCCCACATTTTTGAATGGGTTTTGTTTCACAATCCTCTCGAGGGTGTGGTTACCTCTATTGCTTGTACACTTTTTTTCTACCACATCTTTTCCTTCCATTTGCCTGTCTAATAATGTGCTTGGACACAGAACTCTGTGAAGCGCCAGCTTCTTTTGCAATGACCTTTTGTGTCTTGCCCTCCTTGTGCAAGGTGTCAGTTGTCGTCTTTTGGACAACTGTCAAGTCAGCAATCTTCCCCATGATTGTGTAGCCTACAGAACGAGACTGAGAGACCATTTAAAACCCTTTGCAGGTGTTTTGAGTTAATTATCTGATTAGATTGTGGCACCAGGTGTCTATAATATTAAACCTTTTCACAATATTCTAATTTTCTGAGATGCTGAATTTGGGATTTTCCTTAGTATTCAGTAATAATCATCAAAAAAAAATAAATAAATAAACATTTAAAACAATCAGTCTGTTTGTAATAGATGAATATAATATACAAGTTACACATTTTGAATGGAATTAGGGAAATAAAGCAACTTTTTCACTCAGAAAAAAAAAAAATCTTCAATCTATCACTAGTGCATTAACTTTTCACCCATTTAGGTAATAAAATGCACCCTTAAGGTGTAAATAAGATACAGAGATGTACTTTTTGAAAAGGTACCGTACATCACAGCTTTTGTACCTTTTTTATGAGAGTGCAGTACTGTGTAACTGCAGGATTACTGTATGAGATCATCATGCACATATAATATTTACATTTTTCATTACTCATAAGTTAAGATTTGAGACCTTTTTGTCCAAAATCAGCACTAATGATTGTAGTATTTTTAAGTAAAGTGGCTTCCCTGTAGAGCAGAAGTCAAAATGAAAAATCCTTGCAATGACATGCTGATCACACAGACTAACACCTCAGATACTGTCACACTGTTGAAACATCAGACACACTCACTCGCCCTGCACTCGCTCACACAGATGTATTGTTGACACCTCAGACACACACTTGCACAGATACACACTCAAACAGACACTATTGACACCTCAGACACACACTAACAAACTGACATCAAATGCAAGCATCCAGCAGTAGACACCTTCTCATGCACAGATCAAACCACATTTCTGTACAGATATAAATAATCAGTACCACAGCAGAGTTTACTTTATCACCTTTTGACAACTAAGTTTGCATCTATGTTTTGCAAACATGAAAAGCTGCAATGAAAATCCTCTTCCATGAGACCACAGTGTCTGAAGTCATGGCAGGAGATTCCCAATGAAAATCACAAGACAATAAGAGTCTTGTACTTAGAGCAATATTAAAGTTTGATCTTCATCTGGTTTTGATTGGTGCATATACCACATGACTCTCCTCTTCAGCTTTCTGTAAAGAATGTATAACACAAGATATAATCATAGTTATATTAATAACAATAATAAGTCTTTTATAAACACATGATGCAGTTGTGTGTGAGATTCTTGTTATAGATGAAAGCCCATTTCTGCTCCTAAGCCTGTCACAATAATCAAGATATCGACTTGTCACACAATATATGTAAAGAGCAGACATCAGCAAGTGAAAAGAAGACATCATTTAAAGATTTATAGTGTTTTCCTTACAACTCCAGACTCCAGAATGAAGAATAAGTCCAAATCGACACAAAGCAGAAATTCACTGTTCTGGTGCATAAATAAATATAATACGCAAAATAGTGCTCTTTCACAGCTAGCGTTAAGGGGGTTTCACGAGGGAGAGAATGCATTTTTTTCTTCTTCTGTTTTTGCTGTTTCCCCCCGTTGGTTTTCAGTGTAAATGTGCATTAGTTGGATGTGTTTGACTGTATGTTATGCATGCACTACTTGCATTATTATGCTGCTATATTATCATTATGTATTCAGTGGCATAAAGTTGTCTTAAAATGCCAATAATATCACTACTATTTCTAGGACAGTACATTACCTAGTTATCATGACAGGCCTAACTGACAAATAAGAAAAATAAATATATATAGCTCTATTAAATCATAATCAAAAACTGACATATAAATTCAAAATTATTAGATAAAATTTTCACATTATGGCATACTTAGGTTAGATTATGATACACACATGTCAAAATTAGGATGACATAATTCTCAACATTTAAGTGATAATTTGAATTTCTTAATCTCATTATTTAAACTTTGTATATTTGAAACTTTTTTATGTTATAATTTAGAATTTTTAATCTCAATTTCTATTTAATATGTCATAATTTCTCATTTTGTCATAATTATGATTTACCAGAGCATTTTTTTTTGTTTTATGTAGTGGAAAGTTAACATTAGTTAACATTAGTAAACTACTTCATGAATGATACTGTTATAGCATTTATTATATTATAATTTATTATAATTCATATTATTTCAATATTTTCTAATGCATTAATAAAATCAAAAGTTGTGTTATTTAACATTAGTTTATGTACTGTGAACTAACAATGAGCAACCAAACTTTTTATTAGATTATTAAAGATTAATAAATACTATTGTAAATGTATTGTTCTTTGCTCATATTGGTTAAAAATACTAATGTTCATAAATAACCCCCTACTGTAAAGTGTTACCAATTATACTCAACATATTAATAATAAATTGTCCTACTGTTTTCTGTGCGTTTCTTTTGTAGAATGTCGTCTCGGCGTAAGTGATCTCTTCTTCACACGTCTCAACTGTTTTAACAAAAATAGATTCATTAAAACGACTAAACTCTGTTCTTCACAGCCTCTGTGTTATTATCAGGGCTTCCACATTGAACACCAAAGTAACAGATTTTTAGAAAAAATGGCAATAACAGATTTAATTAGAGCCATTAACTTTATCCACACATAAATATTTCCTAAAATAATTTTGATTCCATTTCGAGAGACAGATTAAATCACACATTGATGTATTTTAAAAAAGTCACTACTTGTAATACACTTGTGTACTAGCATATGAAAGATGGTTCAAGTGTATTATAAGTGGTGACCAAATATATTTTATAAATACAGAGATAGTATGTTAAAAGTGTATTTAGTTCATATTCATGGTGTCCAAAAATAGCACATTTGAGTACACAGAGACGATTTTAAGTTTATCTTTAGAAGTACTAAAAAATCATTTTAAATTAAGAAAATTAAGAAATCAAGAATGAAGAACAACATTTGTGCACGGAAATAGAGCACTTTAAGTACATTATGTAAGTTCCCTTGTTTTTTCTCCTAGGCATGAGAATAATTTTAATTAAATGATAAAGCAGGGCTATCAGTTGGCAAAATAATTAGAACATATTTTTGAAGAATTTCAAATGTTACCTGCTGGAAAGCAGAAGATAATACTTGCCTTCTTGATCAGTTTTTCTGTGTTTCCTGCAGATGCAGAAAATCCCGACTGCCGCTACAATCAACAGAGATCCAGCAGGAGCAGAAATCAACACCATCAGAGATACAGAGTCTGGAGCATGTGAAGGAGAGTGAAAGAGAGACATTAATGTAAGTGATTGAATCAGTCTGATCTACAACATAATACAGAGATCAGATCAGTAAATAAACACATAATGGTACCATTGTACCTGCACATGTGTGACAGAGTTTGCTGATGTCCAGATGTGTGGTCTGGTTTCTGATGGGATTGTTGATCACACAGCTGTAGCTGTTTTTCTCCTGATATTCCACCTCCAGAGGTAGAGAGAGACTGATGCTGAGATCAGACACACTGATGCTGGACAATAAACTGTTTCCTTTGTACCAGGAGAGAGTCACATGACCCACATTCACCACTGAACACAACAGTGAACAATTCTGCTGTGATGAAGATGATGATGATGAAGATGAGGATGATGATGATGATGAACAGTTTGAAGAGTTACTGCTGATGTCAGGAACAGGCAGACGAGCTCGAAACATGAGGGAATAAGAGGAATATTTTCAGCGTTGAGAATCTGTGTAATACATTTTACGTTGAGTGAGTGTGTGTTAACAGTTGCTGAATGTGACTCTCATCTCAAATTATAAAATAAATAAATATTTGACTATTTAAATAGAATATGTGAGCATTTCAACAAATGATCTCTACTCACCATAGACAGAAACATTGAATGTTTTAAATGTCTGATTCGCTCCATGTATATCTAGTTGATAGTCTCCAGCGTGTTGAGTTGTGATGTTTGTGATGGTCAGAGATCCAGTTTGATTGTCCAGCTTCAGTCTGTCTCTGAATCTCTCATCAGGACCATTAGATGTGATGACAATGTGTTTCCTTTTCTTTATTTTAGCTACGGGAGACTTTCCATCTCCAAATTTCCACAGAATGTCATCGCCTTCATATATTTCAGTAAAATCAGTGTTCAGAGTGACAGAATCTCCCTCCATCACTGACACTGATTCACCGAACACATCTGGAAAAAAAAAAATATATATATTTTACACAGATTAAAGCTTCTGATGGTTTACAAAGCCTGAAATCTGCTTCATTCACATGTGAAGTTGGGAACAACCGAAACAAAAAACAAAATGTAAAATATTAACGGTCTTTCAAACAGCTATTGTAAACTACTAACTGTTACCATAATAGAGAGATGGGTGCAGTGGCGCTATTTAATAGATTAATCATATATGTATATACATAATGCACAAATCTGTACATAATGTTTCAAAACCAGATCTTTTCAGAGATTTCTTTTCTCTTAGTCTTACTTATTTATTAGTTTTCATGTTATAAATTTACATGTATATATATATGCAGCTAGAGCTCCTGAAAAACCACAATACATAATGTAACATCGTATCTCTTCAAAGTGTAGAGGACAATCTGTTTAAATTGTAAATTATTTTTGACATTATTGTATGATAATTATTACAGATCGGAGGTATGGTTAACTGTTCTGGATATTTTGAATACTTTTTTAATAAATGGGAGATTTAGATCATTAGATCACATTTTTATGACATTTGTAGATGTTCATGATAACTGCAGATGTATTTTTTTAAATCTGTATTGTAATTAAAAAAAAAAGTTCTGCAAGGAAAAAAAAAGTGAGATATTTAAAGAAGTTCAGACTTTCTGAACATTTGCACTGCAGGGATTTCCTTTATTTTGTTTTTATGAACTTTTCCAGGTCCTGTAAATGTCAATGAAAACTTCCTAACCCTAATCCCAACAGTGTCTTGTATTATATTCATACACAATTCACAATTATTTTGGTACATAATATGTTATTAGCTTTATTATTCCAAAATATAAGAAAAAAAAAACCTTGACAATGATTTTTTTTTTACTTACCAGTCAGACTCCAGCAGCACAAACAGAACAAGACAAACTTGTGAATCATTTTCTTCAGTGGTTCAGTGTATGATCTAACAGCAGAACTGTTAAAGTGTTGTGTGAATCCTCCCCTGACTGTGTTCGACCCTCCTAGTTCACATCCTGCATTTGCATATGATAAGTGTTGGGCTCATTACTCAAAAAAACAATATATATATATATATATATATATATATATATATATATATATATATATATATATATATATATTTATTAGTTTTCATGTTATAAATTTACATGTATATATATATATGCAGCTAGAGCTCCTGAAAAACCACAATACATAATGTAACATCGTATCTCTTCAAAGTGTAGAGGACAATCTGTTTAAATTGTAAATTATTTTTGACATTATTGTATGATAATTATTACAGATCGGAGGTATGGTTAACTGTTCTGGATATTTTGAATACTTTTTTAATAAATGGGAGATTTAGATCATTAGATCACATTTTTATGACATTTGTAGATGTTCATGATAACTGCAGATGTATTTTTTTAAATCTGTATTGTAATTAAAAAAAAAAGTTCTGCAAGGAAAAAAAAAGTGAGATAGTGAGAAGTGAGAATATATATATATATATATTACTCATTACTAGTTACTAATTTCAAAAGTAATATTATTACTTATTACTCCCAGCCAACAGTCTGGGGCACCGCTATAGTTTCTGGACCCGCTGAACAGCATATTCACTCAGCCCTCTCCATCGTCAGGCAGAGGCCTGGAATCCTCCTAACCTTACACCCCCCAACCCCCTCCACCCCCTTTACAGCGCCCCGTTAACAGTAATTAGTTACACATCTGGTGACATTACCTTTCCATTACACCTAAAAAAATGGAAATTGCATACTTTTTCAGTAAATGAATCCATGGAAGTTGCAGATAAATGAAGAGTACATCTGGCTCAAACTGATGGCAAGCCACATATTTTTAAGCTTCTGTTCCTCTGGGAATCGCAACCTTATCTTGTGGAGGGGTTTGAGTACCCGAATGATCCTAAGAGCTATGTTGTCAGGGGTTATATGCCCACGGTAGGGTCTCCCAAGGCAAACAGGTCCTAGATGACGGGTCAGACTTAAGTGCAGTTCGGAAGCCCATTATGAATTCTTAAAAAACGAGGACTGTGACGTCACGGCTGGGCGCTTGAATACGAGTGCCTGGTGGCCGGGCCTTCCCTCATGGGGCCCAGCCTGGCTTAGCCCGAAAGAGCAATGTGGGGCCGACCTCCCATGGACCCACCATCTGCGGGACGAATCATAAGGGGCTGGTGCATTGTGGTTTGGGCAGCAGTCGAAGGCAGGGGCCCCGACGACCTGATCTCTGGATATGGAAACTGGCCTTAGGGATGTGGAATGTCACCTCGCTGGCGGAGAAGGAGCCTGAGCTTGTGCGGGAGGATGAGAGGTACCTACTGGAGATAGTCGGGCTCAACTCCATGCACAGCTTTGGTTCTTAAACCAAGCCCCTTGAGAGAGGCTGAACCTCTACCACTCTGGAGATGTCTGTGGTGAGAGGCGGCGGGTTGGTGAGGGGTTGCTTATAGCTCCTCAGCTCGGTCGCCATGTGTTGGAGTTTACCCCGGTTAATGAAAGGGTTGCTTCCTTGCACCTTCGGGTCGGGGATAGGTCTCTCACTCTCATTTGTGCTTATGGGCCGAATGGCAGTGTAGAGTACCCAGCCTTCTTGGAGTCTCTGGGAGGGGTGCTGGAAAGTGCTCTGACCGGGGACTCTGTCGTTCTACTGGGAGACTTCAACCCTCACATGGGCAGTGACAGTGACACCTGAAGGGGGCGTGATTGGGAGGAATGGCCATAAAAAAAGTCTCTATTTTCAAGAAGGGGGACCGGAGGGTGTGTTCCACCTACAGGCGGTCACACTCCTCAGCCTTCCTGGGAAAGTCAATGCCAGGGTACTGGAGAGGAGAATTCGGCCGATAATTGAACTTTGGATTCAGGAGGAACAATGCGGTTTTCGTCCTGGTCGTGGAACACTGGGTCAGCTTTATACCCTCGCCGGGGTGCTGGAGGGTTCATGGCAGTTTGCCCAACCAATCCACATGTGTTTTGTGGATTTGGAAAAGGCATTCAACCTTATCCCGGTACATGTTGGACTCCGGCAGGGCTGCCCTTTATCACCGACCCCTGGCTGCGCCTAGAAATCCTGTCCATAAAAATAATGAACAGGATTTCTTAGCGCAGCCAGGGGCTAGAAGGTCTGTTATCTGGACCACGTGATTTCATCTCCGCTTTTTGCAGATAATGTTTTCATGTTGGCTTCATTAGGCCAGGACCTTCAGCGTGTGCTGGGATGGTTTGCAGCTGAGTGTGAAGCGACTGGGATTAGAATAAGCACCTCCAAGTCCAAGGCCATGGTTCTCAGCCGGAAAAGGTTGGCCTGTCCCCTTCAGGTTGGTGAAAAAGTATACAAAATATCTTCATGGAACATGGTTTTTACTTAATATTCAATGATTTTTGGTAAAAAAGAAAAAATCTATAATTTTTACTTTAAACAGTGTTATGTGCTCGTCAGTGCAACCAAAGACAGAACAGTTAGCATGCTTTGCTCCAACTTTCACCATGGCATTATAACTGGTACACTGTTGTCACTTGTGAAAACAGAATTGCGGTACCGTGGGTGGAAATATGCAGATTATGGGGCGGTAATATTCCTATAAGATCTGCTGACCACATCATGTGGCAGGGGTAGCAAAATATAAGTGGCAAAATGCATAACATTGCTCTTGTCACTTTTATAAATTTATGTTTTTGAATCGTTTGTTTTGTTTCCAAAGCTTACTTTTAAAAGTAATGCATTACAATATTGCGTTACTCCCTAAAAAAGTAACTAATACTTGTTTATGGAAAGTAATGAGTTACGTTACTTTTGAGTTACTTTCACGTTACTTTTTAAATATAAGCAGGGCTTGATTGTCTTTAATATAAGAATTTATATTTATAGCAAATATAAAAACCCTGTCACACCAAAAAGTGTAATGAATAAACCTCAGACTAAAGGAAAAGTAAATTCATGTCTTTAGAGTAGAACACAGGAGAAGAGGATTCAACACTCTTCAGCAATAATAATAATAATAAAAATTACTGTCTTTGTACATTTTTTTAATTAATACTAAAACAGTTTTTTTTTTCTTTTTGAGAGTGGGATGAATTAATGCACATTCACATTTATTCTAGATGTTGACACAGCACACACAACGCCTCTGTATACCGATTTCTCAAAGTATGTGGACAAGAGACTTGTCAGTCATTAAACAGGAAAACACTTTACTAGTTATTTGAAAAAAGTAATCTGATTACATAACTAACCCCAACACTGGGTACAATAGCATTCATATCAGCAGCTTACCGTACTGGAGTTCACAGGAGTTTTAAGCGGACTCAGATACGGTTTGCAGGTGTGCACACTAGTTTGGATGAACTTTGTTGCCAGTCGAACCCAAGTGCGCACCAAAAGTGCTAGTGTGAAAGCACCCTCAAACCGGGAAAAAGTTTGATAACATGAACCCAAAAATGTGTGAAACATTTTCTTTATTAATTCAGCTTAAACTCTGATCTAATAAGACTGTCTGCTGATAACATTGAACCTGGTGTGTGAATCCTCCCACAACAGAGTTTGACCACGCTACTATTTTTCTTAATCTTATATATGTTTTTCTGGTTTGTGAAAAAATGGTCCAAGAGGGTTGAATCTATTCTCATAATGAGTCATGGGTGTGTTTTGGGCTTAACGTCCAATAAACCAATCAGAGTCTCATCTTCCATCACTTTAAGCCAGTTGTGCTTGCACCATGGCAGATTCGCTATTATGCAAGAGCAAAAAACTGAACGTGATAGTTTCTGAAAGGTAGTCCTTCACTGTGGAAAATATGAACATAGAAAGTAGAAAAAAATGGATTATCAACTTAAAATGTAATGATCAAATAAATCTAATGGATCATTAAGTTATTGCAAATGTCAAACACTGTCTACAGCCTTACTGCATTCTCAGAAAGGTGCAAAAGCTGTCCCTTACAAAATGTAAGACTTTATATGTACTGTAAGAGGCCATATTAGTACATCAAAGGTACATATTGGTATCATAAATTTGACATATTAGAAGATAAATGGTACTTATTAGAAAGATTTTAACAGGTATCCGAGGGAAAGCTTTTGTATAATTTTTTTCTGAAAGTGTGATGTCAGGCATGAGCAGCTCAGTTTTTGGGTCAAATTTAAACCTGTTTCAGTTGGTTTACTTAAAGGCTTAGAAATTAAAATTCTGTCATGAATTATTCACCCTCATGAAGTTCCAATCCTGCAAGACCTTTGTTCATCTTCGTAGCACAATTTGGAGAGTAACGCCATTTTGGAGAGTACCACAACAGATGTGCGTGCTTTGATCTGCATGTAAACAATGCATGCATGTGGTGCTGCTGAAGTAGAACAAGCATGCACTGAGCCTTGTTTTTGTTCAGAGGAAAGCATGGCACTCTCCATAATGGAGGAAGACTCGGGGGAGAAGAATTGTTGAATAAAGTAGTTATTTGTTATTAGTTATTTACTTTTAGCTGTAGTCTTTGCGCACAAAAACTATTTTTGTAGCTTCATAAAAAAATATTTTTAATTAGTGTTCCGAAAATGAACAAAAGTCTTACAGGTTTGGAAGGATATGAAGGTGAGTAAATAAAGAGTGAACTGTCCCTTTAAGAAATCTGATGTGAACTGTTGTGTAGACATTTAGCGTTGTGAAAATGGCCATTTGGTTAATGTATGTTCAGATCTTAGGTGAAGGGCTTCTTATTTTTCTTCTGTTATTGACCTCCTGTCTGCCTTCCCTCCTTGGAACAGTTTTACAGACAAATAAAATTAATTCATTACAATACCAATGGGAAAACTGTCAAGTAAGAAACTTCTTTTCACCAAGGTTGCATTCATTGATTTAATAAGAATTTGTCATGTAAAATCAATTATTAAATTATCTTCTTTTAGCAGTCATTGCCTTATTTTGCAATAAAACCACAATATTATCAATGTTGTTTAGTAATCATTCAAAATGTGTAGTCTTGTAATTTGGCAGAGATGTCTAATACCGTGTCTAATATAATCTAATATCTAATATATGTCTAATATGATTTAATATAATGTTACTCAAGTGCAGTAAAAAATGTAATGAATAACACAATATTTCTCACTGATTCAGTGGCTCTTTCTGCTGGTAACAATCTTACTCCAGTAGGTGGAGACACATGAGCATCTTGTGTGTGCAGCAGAACCATAAGCTCTCATGATTTTCCTCTGAGGCTGCATTAAAGTCCACTTTTATGTGCCCTTCCTTTGATAAATGGCCTTCATTTCTTTTACTTCGGTTTATATCATTGCATTACTGGTGTAGACAACGATCAGGTCACTACATATAGTAGTACTATATATATATATATATATATATATATATATATATATATATATATATATATATATATATATATATATATATATATATATATATATATATATATATACTCATATAGCATCCAATCATTTAAAAAAAAAAGCTGTTTATGTTTTGAACCCATTTGAAAAAGAATAAACTCCCTTAGATGTTTGGTGGAAACTTAAAATTCATTAATTCATTAAGGCATAACGTAATAAGTTATAACTTATAACTTAGTTGTAAGTTATAACTTAACTTAATAAGGCATTTAGCCCTACAGTTATAACATGAAATATGGTAAGGCCTTCCCTTATTAAGACTGATATAAAAATAAGACAAAATTTATTTTTGTAAAAAGTTATGATCTGTTTTCCGACAATTTCTTTTGCTTCTGCATGGTAAACTGAGCACATATTATTATTATTATTATTATTATTATTATTATTATTATTATCTTCAGCTGCTGCAGCAGGAGTAAGGGCTGCAGTCCTTTGCTTGTAACTGCAGATGCTGCTGTGATGTACTATCACAAGAAAGAAGTTACCGATCTGCAGGAGTCAAAATATAGGTGTTTTATTGTTAATTGATTGTTTCAATACCTTAGAGAAGCTAATTGAAGTATATTTAAAACAATATGTTTAGGATTTGTAAACGTTCTGGTCCACACTCCTTACCAGTTGGTGGCGGAAATGTGCCAACCGCCAAAAAATAGTACAAGAAGAAATGAAAACTCTTGTCTTCTAGCGGTCAAACAGTTTACTAGTTTCGTTTCTGAGGGTGTGTTTTTCTGCTTTCTCTAACGGTTTTTAGGTTGCAGACACATTAGGGGAAGATGCGGGATGCTATTTATGTAAAACACGACAACATGACAGTTTTGCAGACCAACACACACAAATAAAAATACAGATGAATCTGAACGGATGCTAGTGCTGTTGCAGGTGCAATAAACAACAGAGAGGGTCATTTAGTGCAACTGCACACTTGTATTAATGTTTTATTATCATGTAGCATGACATCATCGACACTTTTGATGCTCTTTATTTTACTGAAAGACTGTTCTGTGTGATTTCATAAATTCGGCGGCATCTGCTAGGTAGCATTTTTTGTGTCGTTTCTCTTCGAAATGAACGCTGATGTATTTATAATTAATTAACTTTAATGCAAAGCTTCAGTCCTTTGTTCCTTTATGTTGCTGAGGAGAGTTGTGCTGCTATTTAAAGGGACCTTACTGCTGGACGATGAATCGGGTGAAAAGTCACTCTCAGCGAACAATGAACAAAGAGGGACCCGAGACATATCTAGACCAGAGACTTCATATCAGTCATGTGGTGTCTTTTGACCAGTAAACATCCACCCACTCAGAGCACACTAGCATAGGCACTAACATTTACCGTGTATTTGATAAAGATTTTTGCTACTAAAATTAAAAAGACGAGTTGTATCGTTGGAAAACACTCCTTCAGTCCATCACTCATGTTGTGTTTCCTGATCCTAAGGTGATGTTACACAGCTGGAACTGGAGCAGATATCTTGAGCTGTCAACATTTCTCTGACCTTTACAATTGTCATCGGAAACTTTAGGTGAGATCTTATCTTAATCTGGCACTTTAAATTTCAACCATTGTTTTACCTATGGACAGAAGTCATGTTATGCTATATAAAAAAAAAAAAAAAAAAATTGGCCATTTTTTGCCAACATTCTGCAAACGTCTGGGGACTCAGGAGACATGTTGCTCAAGTTTAGGAATAGGAATGTTGTCCCATTCTTGCTAATACAGGCTTCTAGTTGCTCAACTGTCTTAGGTCTTCTTTGTCGCATCTTCCTCTTTATGATGTGCCAAATGTTTTCTATGGGTGAAAGATCTGGACTGCAGGCTGGTCATTTCAGTACCCGGATCCTTCTTCTATGCAGCCATGATGTTGTAATTTATGCAGTATGTGGTCTGGCATTGTCATGTTGGAAAATGAAAGGTCTTCGAAAGAGACGACGTCTGGATGGGAGCATTTGTTGTTCTAGAACTTGGATATACCTTTCAGCATTAATGGTGCCTTTCCAGATGTGAAAGCTGTCCATGCCACACGCACTCATGCAACCCCATACCATCAGAGATCCAGGCTTCTGAACTGAGCGCTGATAACAACTTGGTTTGTCCTTGTCCTCTTTAGTCCGGATGACATGGCGTCCCAGTTCTCCAAAAAGAACATCAAATTTTGATTCGTCTGACCACAGAACAGTTTTCACTTTGCCACAGTCCATTTTAAATGAGCCTTGGCCCAGAGAAAACACCTGCGCTTCTGGATCATGTTTAGATATGGACTCTTTTTTGACCTACTAAGTTTTAGCTGGCAACGGCGAATAACACGGTGGATTGTGTTCACTGACAATGTTTTCTGGAAGTATTCCTCAGCCCATGTTGTGATTTCCATTACAGTATCATTCCTGTATGTGATGCAGTGCCGTCTAATGGCCTGAAGATCATGGGCAGGGGCGCTGCACAAGATCCCGGGCCCTATGCATAGACAGTCCTAATGGGCCCCCCTCCCCATGAAAATATATATTCCAGACTTTTCAAGGGCCCTCTCTTCCTTTGGGGCCCTGGTAATCAGTACTGGTTTTACCCCCAGTCCAGAGCCCCTGATCATGGGCATCCAGTATGATTTTCCGGCCTTGACCGCTTACATACAGAGATTGTTCCAGATTCTCTGAATCTTTGGATGATATTATGCACTGTAGATGAGGATAACTTCAAACTCTTTGTAATTTTTCTCTGAGAAACTTTCTGATACTGCTCTACTGTTTTCACCAAAGCATTGGGGGAATTGATGATCCTCTGCCCATCTTGAATTCTGAGAGACACTGGCACTCTGAGAGGCTCTTTGTATACCCAATCATGTTGCCAATTGACCTAATAAGTTGCAAACAGCTCCAGCTGTTCCTTATATGTACATTTAACTTTTCCGGCCTCTTATTGCTACCTTTCCCAACTTTTTTGGAATGGGTAGCTCTCATGAAATCCAAAACGAGCCAATATTTGGCATGACATTTCAAATTGTATGTCTCACTTTCAACATTTGATGCGTTATCTATATTCTACTGTGAATAAAATATAAGTTTATGAGATTTGTAAATTATCCCATTCCTTTTTTTTTCTGGTAGGGTCTTCTGCTGTTGTAGCTCATCCGCCTCAAGGTTGTCCGTGTTGTGGCTTCACAAATGCTTTGCTGCATTCCTCTGTTGTAACAAGTGGACTGAACAAATTTCAGTCAAAGTTGCTCTTCTATCAGCTTGAATCAGTCGGCCCATTCTCCTCTGACCTCAACAAGGCATTTTCACCCACAGGACTGCCGCGATACTGGATGTTTTTCCCTTTTTACACCATTCTTTGTAAACCCTAGAAATGGTTGTGTGTGAAAATCACAGTAACTGAGCAGATTGTGAAATACTCAGACCTGCCCATCTGGCACCAACCATGCCACGCTCAAAATTGCTTAAATCACCTTTCTTTCCCATTCTGACATTCAGTTTGGAGTTCAGGAGATTGTCTTGACCAGGACCTCACCCCTAAATGCATTAAAGCAACTGCCATGTGATTGGTTGATTAGATAATTGCATTAATGAGAAATTGAACAGGTGTTCCTAATAATCCTTTAGGTGAGTGTGTATATATATATATATATATATATATATACACACTGCTTTGTTAGTTTCTATGCTGTTGCAAATAAATAAATGAAATGATTTACACACCACCAACAACAAATCATAAATTGTAAATTATACATTGACTTTATTCATTAAATGACCCAACTACTGGCAGAAAAAAAGCAGGATATACCTTTATATATATATATATATATATATATATATATATATATATATATATATATATATATATATATATATATATATATATATATGTGTGTGTGTGTGTGTGTGTGTGTGTGTGTATATAAATCCTTTGAAATAACTGAAACTATACTCAGAAAAGGGTAAGCTGTGACTGGTGCATCACCTTTTTGCACATTTGGGTAGTCTAAAATGCACCCGTAAGGGGTAAATAAGATACAAAGGTGTACTTTTCGAAAAGGTACTGGACATGACAGCTTAGAGAGTGAGAATGTAGTACTGTCTAACTGCAGGATCCATGTATGAGATCATCATGCATCAAGTATATAATATTAGATTTTTTTTTTCACACTGACTATCTAAATGATTTTTTATGCTATGTATGGAAATGACTGTTTTTTTTTATGTTGCCAGAACACTCGAAACATGCAATACCTAGGAGAAGTTGATACTGTTTGTTCTATGCAGTGATGTTAGCCAATCATAACAGCAGCCAATTACTCAGAAGCCTTAAAGGACCCGCCCCTTAAAAACAGGCTGTTCCTGAGAACGGTTCAGAATGAGGGTTGAAAAAAAACTTGAGTAAAATTTCAAAATGATAAAAAATCACTGTCATGATTCCTTCAATGAGTTTACTATTTTTAAGTAAATTGGCTTCCCTGTAGAGCAAAAGTCACACAGACTGACACCTCATACACACTCACAGTCACACTACTGAGACCTCAGACACACTCGCATGACACACTCGCACCGTCACACACTCACACAGATGTATTGTTGACACCTCAGACACACACTTGCACAGATACACATGCAAACTGACACTTTTGACACCTGAGACACACTAACAAACTGACATCACATGCAAGCATCCAGCAGTAGACACATTCTCATGCACAGATCAAACCACATTTCTGTACAGATATAAATAATCAGTACCACAGCAGTGTCTACTTTATCACCTCTGGATGGATAGTTTGCATCTATGTTTTGCAAACATGAAAAGCTGCAATGAAAATGCTCATCCATGAGACCACAGTGTCTGAAGTCGTTGCAGGATGTTCCCAATGATCAGACAATAAGAGTCTTGTACCAAGAACAATATTAAAGTTTGATCTTCATCTGATTTTGATTGGTGCATATTCCACATGATCTTCTTTGAATTTCTGTAAAAAAAAATGTATAACAAAATAAATAATAATAATAATAATGAAGAATGATAACAATAGCAACAATATTAATAATAAATTAATTTAAAAAAGTGTCTTAAACACACTGTGTGGTTTTGTGATAGATTATTACGCTATGAAAGCTCATTATTGCCTTAGGACTGTCGCAGTAATCAATATATTGAATTCTTACACAATATTTGTAAAATGCAGACAGGTAAAAAGAAGACAGCATTTGAAGCCCTATAGTGTTTTCCTTACAAATCCAGACTCCAGGATGGAAGTCTGAATCGACTCAAAGCCACAGTTCACAGTTCTCGTACATATGTGAATGTAACAATGCATAATGGTGCTTTCTCATATTTTTGAATTCTGCTTGTGCTGTTTATTAATTGTTTGTTGTTGTTGTTTTTCTATGGAAACGTGCATTATATGGATGTGTTTGACTGTCTTTTGCAGCATCTTGTTAATGCAATATTATGCATGCACTACTTGAATTGTTATGCTATTATATTTTATATATTCAGTGGCATAAAATGGTCTTAAAATGACAATAATACCACAATTATTTCTGGGACAATACATTGTCCAACAAAAAAAAGTAGTTATTGTGACAATAAAAAAAAAAAAAAATAATGCTCTGGTAAATCAATCAACAAAGTCAAAGTTATGTGATTAAAAAATACAATTATAACATACTTAAGTCAGATAATGATGTATGCAAGTTAAACTTAGTTTGCATAATTTCAACATTTTCAGTTAGAATTGTAAACTTGTAAGTCTCATTGTTTACACATTGTATATTGATTTTCTTTTAATAATTTATTTATTTAATAATTTTTTATAATTATTTAATAATTTAATAATTTTAATAATAATTTACTTTTAATTTAGTAAGTAATCATTTATTTGATTTACCAGAATATGATTTTTTTTTTTTTTTTTTTTTTTTGTGCAAATGGACTTAAATATCATCCAGACAAAATCAAAAGTGCACACTGATCTACATCAGACTCTGTTCTTAAATTATAAGGAAACAGTTTACAGTAAGGTTTCATTAGTTAACATTACTTAACTACTTTAGTTGACATGAACTGATAATGAACAATACTTCTACAGCATTTTTTAATCTTATTTAATATCAAATTTAACATTTCCTAATGCGTTATTAAAACAAAAAGTTGCTTGTTAAAATTAGTTAATGCACTGTGAACTAACTACTTGTAATAAATACTGTAATAAATGAATTGTACAGTGTTTGTTCATGTTAGTCAATACATTCACTAATGTTAACATATGAAACCTTATTGTAAAGTGTTACCAATTATACAGATACTCAAGAAATTAACAAAAACATTTCTTACTGTTTTCTGTGCGCTTCTTTTGTAGAATGTCGTCTCGGCGTAAGTGATATCTTCTTCACAAGTCTCAACTGTTTTAACAAACACAGATGCATTAAAACCACAAACTCAGTCTTAATTAGATCTGGTTCTTCACAGCCTCTGTGTTATTATCAGGCCTTTCAAATTTAACACAGAAGTAACACTTAAAGATTAAAAAAATGGCATCAACAATTTTAATTAGCCATTAGGCCTATAACTTTTGTCCACACACAAATAGATCCTAAAAGAGTGTTAATCATTACATTTAGAGAGACACATAAATCACACATTCATTTATACATAAATCAAACACAAATGTTAGGTTTGACAAAGCAAAGTTTTTTACACTCTTTCTATGTAATCAGCACTTAAGTTCTACAAGCACAACAAAAGTTATCATTCATATGAATTTCAGAGCACCAGCAACATCTTTTAATATTTTTCCTAGATTCATAAATCTTTTTTTTTTTTTATGAGTATTTTTTTTATTTATTTTTTTGATGAGAACGATGAAGAACGATGCTCAGTGTCAATATACACAAATATACATTTATTATACAATGAAAAGTATGAGAATACTTTCAATTAAATTACAAAATTTGGCTATCCGTTGGGCAAAAAATTTAGAACATATTATTAAAGATTTATTTATTATTTTACTTGTTTATAAAGAGAAAATTATACTTGCCAGTTTTTCTGTGTTTCTTGCAGATGCAGAAGATCCCGACTGCAGCTACAGTCAACAGAGATCCAACAACAGCTGCAGAGATCAAAACTATCAGAGAAACTGAAGGAACTGAAGTAGAATAAAAGAGAGACCGTGATTAACGTAAGTGATTTAATCAGTCTGATCTACAGAAGACAGAGATAGACATATATCAGCTCTGCTGTACCTGAACATGTGTGACAGAGTTTGCTGATGTCCAGATGTGTGGTCTGGTTTCTGATGGGATTGTTGATCACACAGCTGTAGCTGTTTTTCTCCTGATATTCCACCTCCAGAGGTAGAGAGAGACTGATGCTGAGATCAGACACACTGATGCTGGACAATAAACTGTTTCCTTTGTACCAGGAGAGAGTCACATGACTCACATTCACCACTGAACACAACAATGAACAATTCTGCTGTGATGAAGATGATGATGAAGATGATGATGATGATGATGATGATGAAGATGAAGAACATTGTGAAGAGTTACTGCTGATGACAGGAACAGAAAGACAAACTGAAAACGTAAAGAATAAGAGGAATATGAACACATTTCTCATTTTCAACATTGTGAATTGTAGTGAATCTGTTAATTTTGTGTTGAGTGAGTGTTTAGTGTGTTAACGGTCACTGAATCTTTCTTTCATCTCAGAATATAAAATAAATAAATGACTATGACTATAAATTGACTATGTAAATAGAATATGTGAACATTTCAACAAATGATCTCTACTCACCATAGACAGAAACATTGAATTTTTTTAATATTTCTTCTGCTCGACTTATATCTACTTCATAGAGTCCAGCGTGTTGAGTTGTGATGTTTGTGATGGTCAGAGATCCAGTTTGATTGTCCAGATTCAGTCTGTTTCTGAATCTCCCGTCAAGAACATCAGCTGAGATGTTTTGCTTATTTTTGGTCATTGTAGCAATTTTAGACTTTCCCGCTGCATATTTCCACACTATGGTGTCTCCTTCATGTATTTCAGTAAGATCAGTTTTCAGAGTGACAGAATCTCCCTCCGTCACTGAAACTGATTTACTAAACACACCTGATGAACAGATGTGACATGAATTAAATCCTCTGATGGTTTACAAATCCTGAAATCAGCTTCATTTACACAAAGTTGAGTGAAGTTTAGAGCAGCGGCAGAAACCTGCTACTGTTATCAGTACAGAGAGTGAAAACACTGAAGCAGCACTTACAGATTGCTGGAAATAGATTGAAAATAACAATTGATAGAGTATATGGCAGCATAATTTATGAGAAAGAAGGACCCCCGACCCCCTTCATAGTAGCCTGATGCTACAGTTCTACCACAAGATCGATCTGTTTCAAAAATGTAACTTTAACTACACAGCAATACACTGTATATACACAGCAAATACCTTGTTGTTTTTTTTAAAGTGTAGAGGACAATCAGTGATTAAAGTTTCATAATTTATTGACGATAAATACATGATAATTATTGCAGATTGAAAGTAATGTTTTTATTGTGCTAAACATACATATAAATATTTTATTTTATTTATATATATATATATATATATATTTAATGAAAGATCAATGGGTAGTCTTCTATGCACTATAAGGTTCCTGCACATTTTGACCAGTGAGTTTCCATGTTGTATACATTTATGATAGCTGCGATAGTACACACACACACACACACACACACACACACATATATATATATATATATATAAGTTCACACTTTCTGAACATTTCAGTTCGCTGTAGGGATTTCCCTTATTTTTCATGACTTACAAGTTTACAAGATCTTGTATATTATATTCAATATGCATTTGTTTTTTTCAGTACATAGCAGCAGATGAAAATATTCAAATTCAAATTTACACCTAAATGACCAAAAAAAGATATAGATATATATATATATATTGTAACTTACCAGTCAGACTCCAGCAGCACAAACAGAACAAGACAAACTTGTGAATCATTTTCTTCAGTGGTTCAGTGTGTGATCTAACAGCAGAACTGTTAAAGTGTTGTGTGAATCCTCCCCTGACTGTGTTCGACCCCTTCTAGTTCACATCCTGCATTTGCATTTGATATAATGTTATAGTTCATCTAACCCTTATTAAGATTTTTACTGGTTTTAATGGATAAAAATATCATACATTTTTATAAAAACGTGAAGGGTTCATATCACTGCCACAGTGACAGCTTTTCTTTTGAGGGGGCAGTTACTCGACTGTGCAAAAGGTCTAAAAGTAGAACAATATTGTTTGAATTGTGGAACACTGTGATTTTAAAACTATGTTTATTTATTCAAAAATGAATAGAAGAACCCAGAAAATAAATTTAAAACCATGTTATGATCTCACAGTTCTGGCTTCGCTGATGTTTATCTTTTGAGTCAATCTTAAACCAGCTGTGGTTAGTTTTCTAAATTTGATCCATTGGGTGGAAAAAACACATCAGTGAAAAATTAAAGGTGACAAGTTTTTTCCTTTGCTGCTAATATTTACAGAATTAATTTAAATGAAATGAAAAAAAAAAAAGAAACTTTATGGTCCAATTCTCACTAACCCTCACACCATCGCCAGCAACGCATGAACTGGGCCCAAGATCATCGTAATTGTAAGAAAATGGACTGGTCTGATGAATCAGGATTTCTAAGCCGATTACTGACAGAAGCTACTGCACCTTGGATATACTGTTGTGTGGACACAACCCAGCAGTGATAGCGTTGTTATGCTGTGAGCAATGTTTTCTTAGGACATTTAAGGCCCCAATATCCTAATATCTTACAGCTGTAAGGTTATGATAATCACTGCGTACCAAGTGCACCCATTCATGACAACTGTGTTCCTTGATGGCCATCAATGCCAAATTATACTTTGTTGTTGTACACGTATGCTAACGTATGCATACAGTCAAACATGTAGCCTTTCAAAGTACATGCAATTTGATTTTTTGTGTGAATGCAGGCAGTCGAACGATGAGCTCCATCCATGTCCAGTGTCTGATCTATTTTTCTCTATAATTTATGACTGATAACAAATATTTTGGAACACTTTTAAACCAAAGCCTGTGCTATCCCATTCTATCTCGCTTACTAACGCTTGTCAATGCAGCTATCTGTTGTTGTTGTAGTTTCCGATATATTGTTGTTCCGTCTCTTTAGGTTTCTACTGTGAATCAACGACCCGGGACAGTGTTACCACCTTGTGGAACAACTGATTACTGCAAAATTCAATGCACATGTGCAACCTGCATGTACAAAGTGTGTGCAGTTACAAAAATAAGATGTTGCATGTACAGTACTCATGACAAAACTTGCATCACACGCACTGTACGCTGTTCCTCGTGTACTCATGAAAAATGAAGAATACTTTGGGCTTTACCAACATTACATTATAAGATAATGCACCATGCCGCACTGCCGGAATCATCAAAGAGTGGTTTGAGGAACATGATGGTGAATTTCTGTCAATGCCTTGGCTTACAAATTCACCTGACATGAACCCAATAGAACTTTTGTTGTTCAACTTGGAAAAGGGGGATTGTGCTACATCATCGCCATCCTGCAATGTAGAGGAACTGGAAGACCAGTTGTTGACATTATGATACAAGATACACAGGAGTCGCCTCCTCGTCAATCAAGTCAAATCAATTCCTAGATGCATGGCTACTGTTTTGCTTGCTAAAGGAGGTCCTGCAGGTTATTAGGTGGCTATAATGTAATGGTTCATTGGTGTATAAATCTAATGAAAATTTACCATAATCTTTCGTCTAGGAATATTGGATTTATTTATTTTACTAGAACTTGTCAGAAGACATTAATTTGTTTACTAAAGCTGTAGAAGAGTAAAGTCAACTGCTCCATCTGCTGGGCACTCTTAGGCATCCAGGTTAGCAAGCATCCAGGCCACCGTAGTTTCATGCACCGATCAGGCGAATGGACAGTTTCGTCACCGCAGATGACTGTTCAAATACAACCTTTTAGCTTTGTTTTTGCTCGGTCAGAAAGAGATAGTTCGCGTGGATTTTTTTCTCATGATTCCTGTCGAAGTTTTGTGCGTTAGTTACCTAAAGTAAGTGTGTGTTTATCTTGTATAGTGTTTTTAATGCGGATTAAGATGATATGTCGAGTTTAAGGGCTATATAAGATTAGACAGATGCGCAGAAGACCCGCGGTCCTGCACGAGCGATAGTTTATGTAAACAATAGCGCTGTTAACCAAATATGTATACCTGGAGTCGTCATATTCAGGTCATTAATGTGGTTGTGAGATATGTCCGCCTAATTCAATTGTTAGTTTAGAAGTGTGGTTAATCTGTCAAATGTACACTTAATGTACCCTTGTGAAAAGAAGTTTAATTGTATTAAAAGTGTACTTGTTGTGTACTTCCAATCTTAAAAGTATAGGCTACTTTTTTTAAAGTGCATTTGCACATAATCATATAATTTAAATTAAAGGCCACTTAAGTGTACTTAAAGAGATTACACTTTAATGACAATAGGTTTTAACATACTTAAGTGCACTTTATGATAATGTCTAATTAAGTATTAGGCTACTTAAAACATACATTTTACATAATTATGATTTTATTGTATTTTAAACAATTACACTTATTTTTAGATATTTATCAATATACTAAAGTGCATGTAAAATACTTGATTTTAATTTCAACTTGTGTTTTTCCAAAATTACATTTGTTAATGTGTTTTAAATGTATTACTATTTAGACTATAATATATGGCCTACTATGTGCATTAATGCAATTAATTAACATAAACTTCAATACACTTTCTTATACAGTATACTCCAATAAAACTTTGAATTGTTGAAATTTGTATCACCAGCTCCTGCCCTGAATTCTATTAATTACATTTTCTACATAACATTTTCTAAAAGTACTGTATTTGTATGTAATAGTACCATAATTTACAACTGTGTACAGAATACTTTCAATATCATTATGTCGTTCTAAGTCACTTAAACACACATTTAAGTGAATTAATTACAAGTAAAAGTTTAACGAATTTAAACCAAATGAATTTGGATTCAAATAGCCTACATTTGGTTTCTAATATAGGCTAAACTGCACTGTAAAAATAACTTTGTTAGGTGAATGAGTTTAACCAACAAATTAGAACAACTTGAACTTGAGTAGAAATGGAAAGCTTGAAATAATAGGTAACCACGCAGTGTCTCTTTTGGTTAATGCGCATGCTCCAAAATATTACGTCATGACGGCGCAGGGCGCACTACTTTACCAGTTTTTGAAAAATTGCCATGTTTGTGTAACTGGTGGCGATACTGCAAAATGTGGTATCGAATCCGATACCAAATACATATAGGGTCAGTATTGCTGATACCTATACCAATACGATACTTTTTACTTATATAGGTTTGTATTGTTGCCACAGTATCGAATGCTCTTTTTACACGAATCACAAGTTGCAGTATTATCATTTAGTGCTGTAAAATAGCTCCACACAACGCTTCTCTTCCTCTCGGCCATCCTGATCTCTCAATGTGCTATCAGGCAGCTTCGCTCTCTCAATTCGCTGTTCCTCGGCGCGTTGTGTCAGTGAGTCACGTGACGACACAACAACGAATCACAGCAGAGCAGCAGTAGGCGGAGGAGTAGCAAATAGTGATGGGATTTATGGCTCTTTGAGGGGATCCGGATCTTCGCGATCCGTTCCTTTCAAAGAGCCGTTCAAAAGAACGGCTCTTTTGGCTCTTTTTAAATATTTAGTCAGTTTTAAGAAGCCAGCTTGGGGGCATCTCAGTTTATCCTGGAAATAATCACTGGGAGGAATGATGAGGTGAGATTTGTAGCCAAATAATTAAAACTCAGATATCACACACCAATATCTGAGTTTGAATTATTCTGAAATATTGATTATTACCTCATTTGTCATGTGTGGACTATATTCCATAGGGTTGCACAAATCCCTCTGCTTAGACAGTGACATCACTATTTTGGATTTACCTTTAGTACAAAATGTGTGTGTGTGTGTGTGTGTGTGTTTGTGTGTGTGTGTGTGTAAAGCTACGTTGACTTATGTTATTCATACAATACCTACTCAAATAAACATCAAAAACAAAGCCGGCTGCAATGAATTTCTGTGCAAAACAGCTTTTACTACAAACACTTCCACACAAGAACATTGTTATCACACAATAACATTTTGATAGAAAACAAAAAATATTTAAAGTAGATAAAATTAGAATAAATAAAATGGAAATGTCTATATACTACATACTATTACTACTGTAAACTTTGCAAATAGGACATCAGCCCCTTCAAGTCAATGAACAATAACAAAGTGGGCTGCAATGAACATGCACAACTAATAACTAATATCATCACGCTATAAAGGGTTTGCCTGCGCTGGGTGCGCCCCTCCCCCTATAACAGTTCTGTCTCGCGGAGGAGCTCATTTGTGTGCATCTGTGTGAAATACGCATAGGAAAAAAGAACGACAGAAAGAACGGCTCCCCTCCAGCCGCGACTCGGCTCCCATCGTTCATGTTTATGAGCCGTTCAAAAGAATCGGTTCGTTCGCGAACGTCACAACTCTAGTAGCAAAGTGGGCCAGGATGTGAAAGCAGTGTTTGCTCTGGATTGTAGAGGTAGAAGACACGAACAAAGTATAATGAACGTAGAGGAGATATATTTAAATTAAAATATCGACACAATAATTTTGTATCGATCTGATACCAATACAAGTGTTGGCATCGATACTATCAATATTTAGATCGATCCGCCCACCCCTAGTGTGAGGGAGGAAACAAACAAGAAGAGGACAGCGGAGCGTCACGTTTGGATGATTATAGATGAGACATTATACTGCATACGATGAATCAAGTAAGTATATCTTCATATTCATTTTCTTTATCCTTAATGTAGTCTTACCATTTGTGTGGCTTTCGCCATAACACGTCAGTTCTTGCTATATAAACTCAGGATGTTGAATTAATGACATAATTTATCTCTGACTGCATTCTGATATTGGTGGACTAAAATTTTTTTTGGCGCTACTGAACAAAATTCAGAGATCTGATCTTGTAATATTTAATGTACATAATCGATATTATAATGACCAGTAATATTCAATATATCAGCCACCTCTAGAAATAATGCTGTTTTTTCTGTTTCATTTTGCATTTGAAGAGCTAGATGTTCCATTACTGCTTTTGTTGTAATATGTTTCTACTTATCTGGAGTTATTCATTTTTGCAGGATCAGTACAGTTTTGTTTCTGGAGATACAATGTGGAGACACAGACCAGTACTGAAGAGGTGATGTTAGATGTTTTTAATGAATTGTTGTCTAGTTAGCTCACCCTGATCACACACGACAAGCTAAAAGTGCTATATTAAGTCATTATCCCTATGGATTTGAACTGCTTTGAATCTTTTCCATTTGCAAATAATATATTCCATTCTGTGCATTGACAGACCCCCCTCTAATCATCATATATTTTACAGGTAACAAACCAAAGGATGAGGACAGTAGCTTTTGTGTGCCAGCCGTGGTACATACCGGAACATCCTTCGTGAAGATGTGTGAGAGAAGCTTGCAAGGCAAGATGAAATTATTTTTTTCATATAAGAAAATAATATATATTTTTGAATGGTAGAGTTATGTTTTATTCCCTGTGAAGTAGAAATAATGAATGTTTGTAAAAATGTAATCTATTTTTTAAGCCTAGTGAAGATGGTGTGATCAGGAATTCTGCTGTTTATGGGAAATCTGAAGGAACATTTCCCAGCATTCTACCACCATGTTGCCCTGATAATGTTAATTCGGCTCTTAGGTAATGCAGATGTTGTCAAAAGTTTACACACACCTTGCAGAATATACTGCTTCATCAGACTAGTAATTGTATTTTTTTTAATGATTCTACCTCGATACCCTCTAACTGCTTAAATTATTAACATTTTGCTGATACTGCAAGGTGTATATAAACAACTTTAGACCGCAACTGTGTCTATTGCTTTCACTCAACTGAACCATTTATAATGGATGGATTTGTTTTATAACAATTGTTATTCTTTCTTTCCTCAAGGAATTTTTTGGACTTTCCTGCCTCTTTGGAACATTTTTTCATTTTTTTCACAGACTGTGGAGAGATGGTGTGCAGCTTCATGACGTGAAGTTTACTTCCGATGAAGAGCTTTGGGGACATTGACAGATAACACGTCCCAGCAAGTTCATTTGGAGTTCTGTTTTTAATTTTTTATTTAGTCAAACTTGCATTCACTAATGCTGGGGTATGATTTTAGAAGAAAACCTTTAGTCCTGTTTAATGTTGGAGCTAATAAAGATTTGAGAACTAATGGCCTGGATTCACAGACAGGGCTTAGACTAAGCCTGGATCATAGTTCAATAAGGACATCTAGGTAATTTTTCCTTGACATGCCTTAGAAAAAATAAGGCATAAACAAAGGCACTTGTATTTTTAATGATCAAGTGCAAGTTTCTATCAGTTGAAACAGCTCAGAATTACATTTTAGTCTGGGGCTGGTCTTAAGCCTTGTCTGTGAAACCAGGGGTACAAGTAACACACTTTGGTAATGTTTTACAATAAGGTCTCATATCTCATTTGTTGTACATGGATTGATAATTTTCTTTCTTTTTTTTTTGTATTAAATGCGTGTCGTTTGTGTGTTAGTAATCCTATAAGTTATGGCGACCAAATGACTAGTAATACCAGTAAATTTTGACCTTGTGGACATTTTTAGGTCCCCGGTGAGGAAACCGGTTAACACATCTTACAGAAAGATGTTTTCCATGATAGTGAAATTAGCATTGTTCTCCAGACTCTTTCTAATAATTAAGTTGAAGTATTGTAACCATATAGTGTTGGGCTTTTCTTGTGCAGCAGCAAAAAACATTTTTGTGTATTTGTTTTAGAGATTGATTTGTCAATAAATGTAGAGGGTTTACCTTTTTGTTTTTTGCTTTGATTATAACTAGGTTATTAAGAGGTTATTATTATTATTATTTAATATACTAAATTTCAACTTCATTGCCAGAGATATATGACATTGAAGTATATTTTAGTTCACATTAATTGCTTATTCAGAAGTAGATATTTACCATATTTCAAATCACATGTAAAATATACTGAAGTCCCACTTAAGTGGTTCAAAAGTATCACTCAAAAGTTAAACTAATTGCAATTAATGTAATTTTAAATTGTAATATATTTGAAATTAATTACAAATAATATGCATTTATGTGGTCATAAACATTACATTTAATTCACACTTAAGTGTATTGTTAACTAACATTAAAGTTTATTTTAGTTCACATTAATTGCATGTTAATACATTAATAGTACACTTTAAGCATATTTTAAAGACACCAGAAGCAATTAGGAACATATAATTGTACATATAAAGATATGAAATACTAAAAAAGTACTAAAAAGTGCCACTTAAGTTGTTCAAAAAATCACTCAAAAGTTGAACTTATTGCATTTGATATAACTTTACAATGTGATACATTTGAAATTAATTACAAATACAATGTACTTAAGCAGCGAAAATAACAGTTAATTTGCATTTATGTGTGTTCTTTTCAAGTATATTATTTCCGCAATAAGTACACTTTATAAAAGTAAACGTAAAGGTACAGGTTGAAGGACCTGCCATGAGAGGGTGCACTACCAAAACAGTAACAATCGTGTGGTTTGATGACGCTAAGAAGGAGCATGGAATGATGGGATTTGTTGTCTTCTACCCAACCGCTGACGGCCATCAATTAGACATAAAGATAAATCATGGATTTAACGGGTGAGGTAAAGTTTTATAAACGTTGTGCTTGATGTCATAATTTTATTATATCGAATTAGACCAGAGTAATGGAAGGTTTACAACTACATTTTTAGTCATAGATGTTAGAATATTTGTCCAATTCGATGGTGTGATAACACAGCACAGTTTCAAGTGTTCAAATCAATCATAATAAATGTCATTTTGAACTTACCAAATATAATTTGCAATAATGAATGATTAATATTTCTGTAAATAAAAACTGTATTTATTTACATTGTTTAACTTGTCAGGTGAAATAAGGCAGTGTACATAAAGCAGTAAATAACCAAATGCAATAACACTGCACCTACATAAACTTTAGTCATTCAAACACAATAATTGGGCACACATAACAAACGTGAGTTCAGCGATTTGCGGAGTATCGTACATAGACTACATACAAAGTCAATGCAAAGAGGCGATCAGACTATGGATCAGACGTGTCCTCCCGCGGGTCTAGAGAAGCGATGCTCCACGTTTGGCGTGCATGCCCCATAATACTAATCTTGTTGATCGTTATAATAGCATACGTGGGAGCTGTCCTTGTCGACAGAACCAGCGGCAGATAAACAGTAATTATGTTCCATAAATAAGTAATACAATCCACCATTAAACATGCAAAAAGTAGTAAACAAGGACCCACCTAGAAATTTTTATTGTTCTAGGAACGTTTTCAGCGGCTAGTTTTATTTTAGTTCCCAGGATGTTCTGCTAAAAGTTAGGATAACATACTCGAAAAACATTCTAAAAACGTTTATTGATAGCATTGTTACAACATTATTCTCTAACATTCTAATAAAGCTTCCCATCACACTAGATGTGAACTTACATTGCTCAGAAGACAAAATGTTGGTTGAAAGTGAAAACCCAACCTCTGTTTGGTGTCAAACTCTAGCGTAAATAAGTCCAAAAACAGTATTACCAACTGCACTTATTATAAACAAGATTTATTTCTGTCATAAGTGTAAAAAAGTTCTTATTGAGATTAACAGAGGTGTTGAGGGTTTATTGAAAATAATAGTTTAGTTTGACGTCACCATTATGGTGATCGGTACTTAGGCAGTTTGACTCTTTTTGAGTGTATCTGTTCATTTAACCGCTATAACTATATTTGTTATAGCAAAAACTGTGCGAGAAAACCGTCGTCAGGTGATGTTGGTTACTTGCTGATATTAAAACTTTTTTCACGTAGTGATCTGATCAACTGGTTTCATCTGGAGTTAAATCTGAGCTATTAATGTAATATTAGAGACTATAGCAGATGCAGTGCATAAGATTCTACAAACTCATATTTTATTTTGTCTGTTCCTTTCTAAAATTACATTGTTAATGAACTAGAGACTGCTTAGACACACAGAGACCTCAATAATTAGTGTATGAATCTCAACAATGGTGACAAGCTTCCAGAGGTGGAAAGAGTACAAAAATATTCTACTCAAGTAAAAGTACCATTACATTAATGAAATTTTACTTAAGTAAAAGTAAAAGTACCAGTCTAAAAATCTACTCAAGTAAAAGTAAAAAGTAGCTCATTTAAAATTTACTCAGAGTAAAAATTACTTAGTTACATTTTAACAGTGGGAGGGAGTCAAAAATGGGACAGGCCAAGAGTGTCAAACTCAGTTCCTGGAGGGCCACAGTCCTGCACAGTTTAGATATAACCCTAATTAAACACACCTGATCCAGCTAATCTAATCATTTAGGTTTATTTGAAAACTACATGATATGTGTGCTGGAGCAGGGTTAGAACTAAACTCTGCAGGGCTACAACCCTCCAGGAACTGAGTTTGACACCCCTGGGATAGGTCTATTAATCTCAAACTAGTTGTTTTTAATTAAAGGAATCAGTTATTTAGAATAATAAGACATTTGGGCTGTTACCAAGCAAATCAGTATCAACAAACTCATCTTTTAATGCAGAGGAAATGCAGAAGATTCATTGGAAGTGGCATTTAGATGTATTACACTGTTTAGTGCAGGACAAGAATGCATTTAACCTGCAGTTACAAATGCAGGAATAATGTTTTGATATACAAGACATAAAATGTTGAATACTCATTTGAAATGATAAGAAATTAATTATTTAAAAAAATCAAAAGATACTTTAAATGTGAAATTAAAATGACCAGTATGTGTCAGCAAGTCACTGTTAATAAGTGAGTCATTGCGATTGAACCGAATCATTTAAACGGTTGATTCCTTATACAGTCTATGGTTGATTCATTCAGGAACGAAACACTGTCACGTTGCTCAGAGACGCAAAACCAGGGGCGTCATGCATTCATGATTTTTTAGGGGGCACATTTGGGGGGGGGGGGGGGGGGTATAAGTCATTCTACGAAAGCACTGTATAACTGATATAGGCTTATTTTTTTTTTTTCCTTTTTATTCAAAACAATGCCATACATGCTTAATATATCAGGAAATATCTCGTTTCTCAAATATGTGTAGGTAAACGCGTTTTGCACCTTTATAGATTGTTATTTGATCAATATATGGAAATGTAGTGTAATCTATTAACTACACACAAAAACCTGACTTTTTACTTAAGTGCCATATCATGCCATAAAATATTTTTAATACGACTGAATTTGCATTTAATGTAAATTTTAATAACAATATTGTAAGATACTTATTTTAACACTTTCATTTTACAGAGAGTAAAGAACATTTACATTATCAAAAAACATTTTCATTCAGTCTAGCCAGAGTTCAGGCACTCTCAAAAACTCCCATTAAAATCACTGAAGCACTTTACATTATGAAAGGAATATCTTACTTACATTCTTACGCACATCTGCACTTTTTGTTGTTTCTGATGAGAGAATTCGCTAAATAATTCAGTCAGCGAGCAAGTGAACAAAACACTGCGTTTCAGTGATGACTCTTCTGGACGTCTCTGATTGGCCATTGCATCCATAAGCGCAACATAATAGTTTCTGATTGGTTATCATGAAGCGTTGTACGAACGCGTCTGTCTCTGGCTCAGCGCCAGCCAGCGAACGCAGATTTGAATTTAACAGCTGATGCTGTGCACTAGACGATCTAATTACACCGCTGTGATTGTATCAAATATATAAAAAATATTATTCTGAAATTTTTTTTTTTTCATTTGGAAGCTGCATTTAAAATCCACTTGGCTCAGAAATCTGGGTTTGAATTATTTTTGTTTATAAATTATTTTTGGTGACAGTTTCCAAATGATGCTAAATTAATTTGTTTAAAAGTAACTTTTATTGTTGAAAAATACCAATCCACAAATCCTGTGTCAATTCTGTTACTACATGTTATTGTCTCTTTAAATTATGCTTATCTGTCGCATCAGTATCCTAAGCAACGCAAGATGATGTCACTTCCCTTTTGGTATTAAACTCTGAAGAACTAGGAGGTATGTGTTTTGTTCTCTCTGAAGCCATGTAATCTTACAGGCACTTGCACCAAGAGTTCTTATATAACATGTCAAAACTGTTTCAACAATCTCATAGGGAAAGCAAAGTTCAAAGCTATTAACAAAAGCAGGTATTAAAAGTTTTTAAAATCATCTTTAGTATCAGGCCATGTGCTCTTAGCCTTTATGCTAGCATGTGGTGCTATTAGTAAAAAATGCTAAAAATGTCAACTCTGTTACTGTCAATTCTGTTACCAAGGTACTGTAACAGAATTGACCAATGTCCATCTCTTGGTTTTCACACTGCCCCTGCCTTGGTTACAATCACACAATGATGCAAACAGACACAAAAATGCATAATGGGTGTTTATAGCCACACACACACACACACACACACACACACACACACACACACACACACACACACACACACACAGAGAAACGCAGAGCGGACGCATTAGCTAACAGTGGGAAAGATGTGCCAAATGCACAAAAACTTTTTCAAGCATTGGTGGATGCACCATCATCCAGTGAAGCTGTTCTACATTGAAGAACATGCCATTATCGCAATGGAGGTGATGCCAAAGTCACTTCCTGTCGTACCCTTCACCATAAAAATCCACCAAGTGGTCACGGTCTTCCCATATCAGCTAATTTACCGGGATGTGAGTTGCTCCTTTTCCACTCAGCAAAAGTTGGTGTGCCAGTGCCACCAAACAAAGACATTCAAGTTCCCTGCTGATCCTCTCACATTAAATGGAAAGCAGAGACTTGGACAAGAGAGAGCTGTTGGAGAAGAGAGAGCCGTTGGAGAAGAGAGAGCCGTTGGAGAAGAGAGAGCCGTTGGAGAAGAGAGAGCCATTGGAGAAGAGAGAGACATTGGAGAAGAGAGAGCCGTTGGAGAAGAGAGAGCCGTTGGAGAAGAGAGAGCCGTTGGAGAAGAGAGAGCCATTGGAGAAGAGAGAGCCGTTGGAGAAGAGAGAGCCATTGGAGAAGAGAGAGCTGTTGGAGAAGAGAGAGCCATTGGAGAAGAGAGAGCCGTTGGAGAAGAGAGAGCCATTGGAGAAGAGAGAGCCGTTGGAGAAGAGAGAGCCGTTGGAGAAGAGAGAGCCATTGGAGAAGAGAGAGCCATTGGAGAAGAGAGAGCTGTTGAAGAGAGAGATGAAGACCAACAGACAGACATACACTGGGAGAGCCAGGATGTGGTTGGACAATGGTGTGTCCTCACATATGACCATAATATCTATCCTGGTACCATCCTGGAGGTCAATGAGACTCATGTGAGGGTCAAGTGCATGCACCAAATAGGAAAAAATTTATTCTTTTGGCCTGGTCATGAAGATGTTCATTGGTACCCACATGAGGACATCCTCAGATTAATTCCACCTCCGACCAAGGTTGCGACACGGCATGTAGAGATCCAGAGGGATATCCCTTACGAAAAATAACCATGATTTTATTATAGTAAAACTGTAGTAACCCATGGTTTTTTGGCATGTTGACTACCATTTGTATAACCACAGATTTACTACAAATACCATGGTTAAACTACGGTTAATATAGCAAAACCATGGTTAATTTGTGGTTACCATGGTTAAACTATAGTAACCATGGTTTTTTGGTTTTATTTGTAGTAAAACCATGGTTAATTTTCGTAAGGGATCTGGTCGAGTATTTCTCAATAACTCAGCAGTTATTTTCTTGTTATAGGCATGTTCTGGTTGGTTTGGGTCAATTCTGTTACCCCCGTCAATTCTGTTGCCAGATGTGTCAATTCTGTTTTTAGTCTTTCATCTTGAATATTAATGAGATAATACATTGAAATATCAAACTACTTAATATTGTTATTTTTATATTGTGCAAGAGTAAGATATATGTTATAGTTTTATCTCTACCCTGTAATGTTCAAGTAATTTGATAAAAAAACAAGTGCACCCTTTGGATAATCCACTATTGCCTGGGGGTGAATCTAATTTTGAAGTTGTATAAATATGACATTTAATATCTGTTTTAAAGGCCTGAATAAAAGGACTACATGACAAATGAAACTAAAAAGATTTATCATTTTTTGATGTACTGTTACTTCTATATATTTGGTTGTTCGTCCGTAACAGAATTGACGAGAAAAACTATGAACAGGTGATATTTTGATAAAATAGAGAAAATAATAAACTATCTGTATTTGTATAGCACTGAATATATAAACTTTAAAGTGTTTTCAAGGTAATTCTTAAACAATGGTTCTGTATGACAACCTTTTTTTTTTTTAAATTGAAATGCAAAATGTATCTCCAATTATAGAATCACCCCGTATGTCTACCCATCTTTACATATATGTCGTTTAATTTCTAAAGTTTAAAGCTTAAGGATTCACATTATATTGTCTTATATCTGGTGATGTAACCTGATCATTTACATTTGATTATTCTAACAACATAAACTCCATGATCACGGGAAGGAGGAGGCGGGAACCAGCGGACAAACGTATGAAAAGCACAATTTTCACATTACATATTATGTCACATGACACAGTCACCTGTTGCATGGTGCTGTAGTGCTGTTTTAGCTGCTGTTTTTTTTTTTTGCGACACTTGAAAAGAAATGACAATTATAAAGATATTTTATTTGAAAAAACTGAAGTAATCTGTGTTTGAGTCTGTTCTTGTTGTTATTATATATTATTATAAACTGCCGTGACTATGAAAACAGCCACATCTAAGTCTTCTTACTGTTGTGATCCAGTCAGTAATCTGTGTTAAGTGCACTAAGGTTAACCCTGCCTGCTTTAAATGTCTAAAAATAATTAACTGTTAAAAAAAGTAATCAAAAAGTAATCACATGTAATCAGTTGCATTAGTTTTAAAAAAGAAGGTTATGAAATAATTACACTACCTATTTATTACATTTAAAATAGGGTAACTTGTCATCTATTACATTTTCAAAGTAACCTTCCCAACACTGAATACAATTTAGGAATGTGCTAGAAAAAAAGGTGGCACAAACAGAAGAGAATAAACAAATGTCAGAGAACAAATATGAACTAAAAGGTGCGAGTCAGGGCCCATATGAGCTCTCTAGAGACATTATGTTTTAATCAGCATGTTTTGGTGACCTTTGCATACACAGGCTGCTCCTTTGATTTCTGCAAAGAAAAACCTGCTAATTCAATAGTTTCACACACACGTTCCTTTAACCCTAAACCTACCCCTTAAAGTAAACCAGTTTGTGTTGTTACACTTTCAGATAAACATAATTTACACTCTAAAAAACACTGGGTTAAAAACAACCATTTTTGGTCGATTTGACCCAGATAAAGTTTATACATTTTTACTATATTAGATTATTTTTTACTTCATATATTAAATAATGTTTACAGATTAACTTAAATCCTCTACATTTTTCTAAAATAATCCACACAACCATTGGTTTCCCAGCTAACACAAATAATTACGTCGTGGCAACCGGAAAAGTGAAATTCCCAGATACGTCGCCACAACGTAACTTTGTGACGTCGTGGCAACGTCGTGGATCGTTGGTCGTGTGCTGGTAATCAGTTGGTCATTTTTTATAATTATTCTATGGGCGGACATGCAGTACTTGAACCTAATTTATGTCCTCATATGCCCAAACTAATTTAAAGGCTGTTTCAGCAGCTGTGAATGATGAATACATACTCGAAATGATTTCAGTTAATTTATTAACAAGCAAATATGAACAGTAATACACCCAGATTATTGATAAAAACATAGGATGTACAGCGAAATATGATTGAAAGCATTCAGCCCATACAGAAGCACATAGATTGAGATATATTAATAATAAATACATTTCCATATATTTAAATATCTATACCCTTCTGTAAGCATCCAGGGTCAAAACATTATGCACAAACATGCAAGTCTTAGTAGGCACTCAGTACATTGCATTTAAATATTAGCATTAACAATGCACACATTCATCAACTAATCACAAGCTCCCACAAATAATACGTCAGCTAATCACACCCTTAACCAAACCACTACAAATAATTCATTGAAAATAATATGCAATAGCTTATGAACAGATGTATTATAGCAAATCAAGTTTAATGAATCTCAAAAAAAAAATATATATATATGTATATATGTTTAAGCAATTAACATTCAATTCTAAAATCTTAAGTAATTCTTACTTTCTCTATTCTTGCAATATTCAAGTGTTCATGTCCCTGAGTAATATCTGCATCCCCCGAAGTCTGAAGAGAACACAATATGCTAGTAGACAGCAATCCTCGTGAGAGAGAGGTCTGGTGTGGATCTGGAACTGACTTCTCTTGATTATCTGTCTTCACAAACTGCCCTGAAATACAATTCAAACATTAACAATGATTGTTATAAATGTAATGTAAGGCTCTTACATTCATAATGCTCATTTTGGAAATATAGTTAATATCAGTAATATGCAGCATGCACGATACAAGGAAGTGGTCAGTAACAACACTTTGAGGTATGATATCTATATCAGTAAGGCTACCTTTAAGAAAAAATAAAATGAATAAATTAAGTTGTGTTATGCATTCAAATAGTTAGACATGCTAAAATACAGAATTTGTTAACAATAATAATAAAAAATAATATGCTGGGGAAAAAATGAAACATTTCATTGTGCCCTAAACATGTTTTTTTTTTTTTTTACTTTTAATAAATTGATGTGAAAATGTATGTACTACGAAAAAGGAGATGAATGAAATGAAATGAAATATTTATTTTATCATTCAAAGTCAAAGTCACCTTTATTTATATATCGCTTTAAACAAAATACATTGCGTCAAAGCAACTGAACAACATTCATTAGGAAAACAGTGTCAATAATACAAAAAAAAAATCATTGAGGATTTCTTTAAAAAAAAAAAAAAAAATCTCATCTCGCTCTCATGAACCCAGTCTCGTGTCTCATCTCGTCTTGTGGGATAAGTGTCTCGTCACACCCCTAGTAGCCAGAGAGATACATTAGATTTCTTTTGCATGTCTGACAGTGTAACATTAAGCTGAAGTATTTCGAAAGTTAAACCTGTATCCTGTTTTCTGGGTAACATTGAGAATATCACTATATATTGTTGCAACACCTCAGCCACTACCAGTCTGACGGGGCTCATGCTTATAATAGTAGTTTGGTGGAGTTTAGACTAATGCTAAATCAAAAATGCCTGTCAAAATTAACACTGGAACAAACACAATCTTTATTGATTGGACAGCACAAGTACTTCTATTTGAGCGTGTAGAACAAAAGTCATCATAATAGTTATTTGAGAATTGTCTTACTAGTCACATGGAGCGAAGTGTCCTGGAGATGTTGTCAGAGAGCAGCTCCGCTCCGACTCTGCTGGGGTGCAGGCCATCAGCGCGAAACAGCTTAGGACGCTCCCAGAAAAGATTCCAGTTATCAACAAATAGCAGTTTTCTGTTCTTTACACCATGACAACAACCATTCATTTAAAGCAACAAGTCTACTGAACCTTTCGTGTTGTTAACCCTCTCAGATGATCACAGTGTCGTGTTCTGTCTCGCGAAGTGGAGCTCCTGCAGGTGGAGATCCTGAAGACCGGAGGCGTTGGAAGGAGAGAGGTCATCGCCCAGGTCCTGGCTCATGTCTTATGCTGTGGACATCTGGGAAGATCGCGTCCTGGGTGCACCAAGCTTGTGCTGAGAACCACACAGAGTAGAGGTGGTAGTAGGGTTAGCTGTTTTCTTACCCTGGACTTATGAGCGTCAACCCCTGAATGTTTCCAGCACAGCTCTCCACTCTCTCAGCAGGGCCTGCTTCTCCACGAGGTCACGGATCTGCTTCTCCACAGCCTCCAGCTCCTTATTAGAAATAAACAAACTAGAGAATAGGGGAAATGCAGAAAAGAAAAATAGCAAAATGGAAAACATACATATAAATCTTAAAATACCAGTATTCACATTTTTTGATGTTACAGATGCATAATGATATGTTGTGTAAAATAAATATTAAGTTATTTAATAAGCTTCCTCGGATCACCTGTGTTTTCTATCTCTGTCAGCAGCTCCCATTAGAAATTTTCTTGGAACTTCCCCTCTGTTTTAGAGGGTTTGTAAGACACTCCTGAAATCACAGTACAATTTTAATCAATATTTGTTTAAAATGAAAAATCAAAACGTGTTTGAAACACTGGTTTGAAATAGTGTCAGCCAAATTTAGACCGCGAGTGACGTCACTGATAGACTCTACAGTGCAGACTTTTAGTTTTAATTAATTAGCTTACTTCCATTTATCTTTTGACATATTATCATCAAAAACGTTTACAAAGCTATCAAAACCACTCCTTTACACATAAGATGTAATTAAAAGCCCAAACGTTCATTAATAAGAGCTCAAATCTATTCCCAGCCGGCACATGACCAACCTTCAACGTTGAAATATGTTTGAAATAAGGTCAGTTGTTGTTACCTACTACACTGTAAAACCCGACAAGTTAACTTAACTCAAACCGTTTGAGTAAACAGATATCCTTAAGTTATGTTAACTCAAACCATTTGAGGAGAACGATTGCCTTAAACCGTTTAAGTCGAAAAAACTAACAGTTATGAGTACTCTGAACTTAATTCAGTTGAGTTCACTGAAAGAAGATATACATTGCAATTAAGTGATTAATTGAGTGATAATTGAGCTTTAGTAATGAACACCTGCTGTTAACAAACAGAATTACTGAAGAAAAGAGAGAAAGGAAATACAGCTGACTTCAGACACAGCCTCATTCAAACCTGACAAGTTATGTTAACTCAAACCGTTTGAGGAAACCGATTGCCTTAAACCATTTAAGTTGAAAAAACTAACAGTTATGAGTACTCTGAACTTAATTCAGTTGAGTTCACTGAAAGAAGATGTACATTGCAATTAAGTAATTAAGTGATTAACTGAGTGATAATTGAGCTTTAGTGATGAACAGCTGCTGTTAACAAACAGAATCACTGAAGAAAAGAGAAACACAAGAACTACTACAACTGACTTCAGACACAGCCTTAGATGAAATCAACTGAAATAAAATATATGAAATCTCTCAAGATCTGATTAAACAACCCCACAAACAGCATCACCAGCTCCACTTATTAATAACCAGACTGACTTTATTTCTGTCAGACGTCTACAGAAGATCTTATTGAGAATGAACTAAGGTTTAGATGTTGATTTATTGTTTCATTTGAAGTAACCATGTTAGAGATCAGTGTTTGCTTTAGTTGGGCTCTTGACCCTTGACTTCAGTCTTTGTGTTTTCTCTGGCTGTTATAACCGTGTGTTTCTAAAACACATTTGTTGTAACTCAAAAGCCCAGAAGAAATGCCATCAGGTGTTAACCTGTACCCAGGCGTAGAATTTTGTACTTTAAATTGGCAGGATAATGTACTTTATATTGGCGATGGTAATCATCAATTATTGAACTGTACGGAGTCTAATCTCTGATGAAATAGGTATTGTGTAATTTGATTCATTATAGTATATAGTAAGTTATTTTAAGAGCCAGTGGTTCTGTGATAATCGGTTAATTTGAATGACTTTTCAATTAGTGTGGTCATCTATGGTGTCAACTAGTCACACACAGACATCAATAATCAGAATAAGAACCTCAAGAATGGTGTTTCCAAACTGTTTGGAAAGTCTTTGTATTAACTGATTATTATAGAACCACTGGCTCTTAGAATCACTTTTACTATAATCAATCAAATTACACAACACCTATTTCATCAGAGATTAGACTCCAAGCAGTTCAATAATTGATGATTACCATCGCCAATATAAAGTATAACAACCTACACCTAGGTACAGGTTAGCACCTGATGGCATTTCTTCTGGGTTTCTTTTGGGCTACAACAAATGTGTTTTAGAAACACACGGTTATAACAGCCAGAGAAAACACAAAGACTGAAGTCAAGGGTCAAGAGCCCAACTAAAGCAAACACTGATCTCTAACATGGTTACTTCAAATGAAACAATAAATCAACATCTAAACCTTAGTTCATTCTCAATAAGATCTTCTGTAGACGTCTGACAGAAATAAAGTCAGTCTGGTTATTAATAAGTGGAGCTGGTGATGCTGTTTGTGGGGTTGTTTAATCAGATCTTGAGAGATTTCATATATTTTATTTCAGTTGATTTCATCTAAGGCTGTGTCTGAAGTCAGTTGTAGTAGTTCTTGTGTTTCTCTTTTCTTCAGTGATTCTGTTTGTTAACAGCAGCTGTTCATCACTAATTCTCAATCAGCACTTAGTTAATCACTTAATTACTTGAATGCAAAGTTTTAAAACTTACATGGTTTAAATCAAGGCAATCTGTTTACTCAAACGGTTTGAGTTAAGTTAACTTGTCGGGTTTTACAGTATATATATTAAAAGCATGTCCATATTCTGACTTGGTGAAAAGAAACACATTTTATCTTTAAGGAACGTTTAATCGTGTGTCTGAAGTTTAATTACACTTTATAAATAGCACTATACTCAGGGAGCATATAAAGAATGTACAAAAATTATGGTAATTAAAATTATGTGCATAATACTTCCTGTAGTGCAGAAGACATGAAACAGATGTCCCACTGTTCTGTTTCCATCTCAATCACTTTAGCAGATTTGATCTGTTCTAATGCTCTTACCATGTTGCTTACATTATTTCTCATATACTGTTTAATGCTAAATGTCACCATTTAATCTATTTAGGAAAAAAAAAAGTATGAGATTTAAACTGGTGTGCCATGTAATAGGTGTGACAATTGTACCGTTATTGGTACTGATTAGTGAAATCTTCAGATCACTTTGTGAGTAAACAGTTTAAGGACATCTCATGATCTACCTCAAACAAATGTTAAGGCTCAGGCGGTGAGTTACCATCATCATCATCCTCCTGTAAGAAAGCACATTCACAAAAGTTACAATGAACAAGGAGGTCTGATGTTTAAGTTACACAATAAATAAATAAATAAAATACTCAGCAAAAAATAAAAGTACCTCTAACCATTTTTTTTAAAGATAATCCAAATAAGCTTTACAGATCTTCATTGGAAAGTGTTTTTCCAATGCTTGTTCGATGAACATAATTATTGCATGCATTTGTGAAAAGGTTCTTAACAAACTAGCATTTTACTGACCGAAGAAAATTAATGTGAAAGTTCCAATAACTTGGAGCACTAAAGAGACCTTTCTACTGACTTGTGAAAAAAACCAGTGAAAAGAGCAATAAACAACACTGTCTGTTATACAAGACACCTAAGACAGAGCTATATCTGATCATCCTTGCAGTGCCAAACCACATATGACCAAATGAACCTCCAGATGTGTTTGAGAAATTGTCTAGGAGGAAGAGTGGAGTATTGCAAGCAGCAAGAGTTGGCGAATGAAGAATGCACTGTAGCACCAAAATGCTCCCCAAACACTTAACCTATTATTTCAGAGCAGCTGTCAACAAACAACAGTGAGTTTAAAAAAGTCAGTAACAGGCAAATACAACTTTAGTATTGTGCAAGAACGCCATGGAGACTGTTGCCTATACATCAGTCGCATTAGATGAACTGACTCATTTCGATGTTTCGTGGAAAGGGCGACAGCGCACCACATTAAAGGAACATTCATGTTTTCATAATGTGGCCAAAATCAAAAACAAAACTGAGATTAAATCCTCAGTGCTCCGTGACAAAGGTCGCACTTTGAGCTGTTCTATTAATTGTTATTCCATTTATTTAGGAGTTATTTGTGTTTTTGATTGCTTTGACGTTGCCTCACTGCTCTTTTGCTTCTGTGCTGTTAAAAATTAAATACAAGATAGATAGATAATAAGGGTGTAACGATACGCAAAAATCACGGTTCGGTACATACCTCGGTTTTAAAGCCACGGTTCGGTTCATTTTCGGTTCAGAAAGGGAAAGAAATGCAAACATTATACTGCAGGTTGTTTATTACTGTAAACTTTTTTTAACAATTTGTTTACACTTTTTTTAAACACTTTTTAATAAAATATAATAAAATATATAACGTTATATAATAAAAAAGAATAGGAAATAAAATACTGCTGCAAAGTTCTCCACTAAATAAAATACTCTGTCTCAAACCAATATCACATAATAAAATATAATGAAAAATATAAATAAATAACTATGATTACAGTGCAACATTACCAATCCCAGCTTGTAGGCCTGCTCATATTTAATATATATATATATATATAACTTTTCCAAAGTGTAAAGTGCAGCAACAACAGTTTCAGCTTTTAGACCTGCTCAGATTTCGTTATTGCGTTGGACCGATCGGAATTAAGAGCAAAGGTCTGTTTAAATGCCGACGGCAGCTGCGTTTGAATTACAGTCGCGTGATGCCTTTTGAAAACTTTAGAATCAGCTGCAGGGCGAGATTTGTGCTGAATGCGGAGACTTCCGCCACTTAATATGTTTGTGTGGAAACACGAAAATGTACCGATGTTCCGCACACAAAATATTGCATTCGGTCATTCAGTACACACGTGCACCGTACCGAAAGCACTGTACCGAAACGGTCCGGTACGAATACACGTACCGTTACACCCCAATAGATTACCATTTACAGTGTAGGTTTTTGTTTCAGTTGAAAATAATAATAAAAAAGTATTAGAATTATAATAATACTAATATTAAAATGTATTCTTTTTTGCACAGTATATGTAATACAGCATCTTGTTAAATCAGCTATAGGTAATAATACTTACATTGTTGTGGTACTGCTGTATGGCTCCTGTGATGACGATAAAACACACCAGCAGCTACAACAACTTCCAGCAGAACAGAAACAACTATTCCTGCTGCAGCGCCTGAAGACAACCCTGAATCTAGAACGGATAATGACAGACAGTATTATTAGAGAATGAATAATCATAAATACAACATTTACCAATACCTTCACCTGATATTTACTGCTCCATGTATTCATGGTGTGTGTGTGTGTGTGTGTGTTGGTTCACTTGGATGGGTTAAATGCAAAGCACAATTTTAGTATTGAGCACCATACCTGGCCACATGTTCAATTTCTACTTTGTTCATCATTTGTATGACATTGATTTTAACTGATTAATGGTGCCTTCTAGCAACGGCAGTTAAAACAACACAATCAGCTCAACGAAAAGTAGTTGGACTCATAGGAAAACTAGCTGATATTATGCATTTTGCATGACTCCGTAATTTACTCACCAGTGACAGAAACACTGAATCTCTTTACTCTGGCGATGATGAAGCTGTTACCGCTGATGGTGCTGTGCAGTTTATATTCTACAGTCTGTGATTCTGATGTCTGTGATGATCAAAGATCCAGTCTGTCTCTGAATCTCTGTTTACACTGATCATATGTGCAGATCTTACTCTGATCTTCTGATTTCTTACTTCTGATTTCTTACTCTGATCTTCTGATTTCAGCGATGAGCGTGTTCTTAAAATACCATGTGCTCAAATAATTTAGGTGTTTTATTTCACCAGCATCTAAATTAACAGATTCTCATTATTAGTATAAGTAGTTCAGCAGCAGGAACCTCTGAAACACAAACCAACAGCTGCTGTAGGATTAGGTATTTTAAACATGTATTTTATGTAAACACTCATTAAATAACTCACCGGTGACGGAAACACTGAAGATCTTTTCACTGTCGCTGCTACTGATGATTGTCAGTTTATATTCTCCAGAGTCAGTGTTTGTGATGTTCATGATGATCAGAGATCCAGTCTGATTGTCCAGCTTCCGTCTGCCTCTGAATCTCACTGAGATATCCACTGATTTGAGCGATGTGAACTCCTCTGAAATACCATTTAATATCATCTTGATACTTTGTTTCAACCCCAGTGTGTAGACTGACTGAATCTCCCTCCATCAATGGCAATGACACAACTGAAGAAACAAACAATATAGTATTTGTGTACAGACCTTAAAGATTGTGAGCGGAGAAATATAACTGGGTTCATAATGCCACGAAGGCAAACAAACAGCAGATTTTGAATAATCTAGATTATTTTACGATAGAACTGATTTGTCCACAATTTTGAGCACTGCATGACAGTATAGATCATGACGTCATTGAAGGTCCTGAACTTTATTACCATCTAAAATACTATTATTATTATTATTATTATTATTATCAGCCATTATAATTATAAAAGAACATGTCACAAGCATAGATCAGTGACCGAGAGAGCATCTGACTCACATATGAACCTTGAGCTCTATCAGTTATAAATGTTCTGGTTATTTTATTTTTTTATTTTTTAGTGTTCAGTTTGTTAATATTGTGCAAAGTATACAAAGTAAACTTCATCATTCAGCTGAACTGTGCACATTTATTTTAGACACGTCATGTTTTATTTAGTTCATGCGATACGGGCAAAGCTGACAAAATTAAAATTTTTGTATCGTAATATATATATATATATATATATATATATATATATATATATATATATATATATATATACATACATTACAGACCAAAGTTTACCAAAGACACACCTTCTCATTCAAAGAGTTTTCTTTATTTTCATGACTATGAAAATTGTAGAGTCAAACTGAAGGCATCAAGGGCTATTTGAGCAAGAAGGAGAGTGATGGGGTGCTGCGCCAGATGACCTGGCCTCCACAGTCACCGGACCTGAACCCAATCGAGATGGTTTTGGGGTGAGCTGGACCGCAGACAGAAGGCAAAAGGGCCAACAAGTGCTAAGCATCTCTCGGGGAACTCCTTCAAGACTGTTGGAAGACCATTTCAGGTGACTACCTCTTGAAGCTCATCAAGAGAATGCCAAGAGTGTGCAAAGCATTAATCAAAGCAAAAGGTGGCTACTTTGAAGAACCTAGAATATGACATATTTTCAGTTGTTTCACATTTTTTTGTTATGTATATAATTCCATATATAATTAAACATGTGTTAATTCATAGTTTTGATGCCTTGTGTGAATCTACAATTTATTTATTTTTACAAACAAAGCTTCATATTATAGGAAGGATACATTATACGACCTATCCTGCAGTCATCATGGTGAGATTAGGTTCCTTCAATCAAAAAAAAAAAAAAAAAAGAATTGGAAAATAATCAAAACCCACAGTGAGGAATCGATTTTTGGAATCGATTCCCATCAATTCTAATTAATTACCACTATTGGTAATATAGACTCATAAATGACATGTAATAAGTAAACATTCTCATGCAAGTTTATTGTTCATAAACTGATTTTAGTATGCTTTCATGGGTTTATCTCCCCAAAAGTGTAAACACTGAGTCTCAACCTTTACAGATTAAAATGGGTCAAAACGGATGGGTCAAGATATGCACCACAATGTTGAATGCTTCAATATCATATGGGCAGTCCTCCTCTGGCCAACAGACAAACACTGTATGATTAAGATCCAGCCCGCATCACAAGTCAGATTGGGATCGGTAGCATTTGGAATATTTCATCCAATTCCTTCTGCTTGAAGATCAGCGTCATCACGCTGGTATGGAGATAAAGTTGATTTTCTAGTTGAAACCACCATCTCTGCTGACATTCAGGACTGTGCTGTTTGGTCATGTCTAGGCGCATGGTCCACCATCTGAACTGGATACAGACCAAATCCAGGTGACTACAGTAATCTTGGGATAAGATGAGACAGACACATCAATAGTGTAGATGTTATTCTTCTTACAATGTAAGAAAACCCATCACTTCACTTCAGAAAGCCTATATATATATAATTCAGAAAGTATTTATCTGAAAGATGAAATCACACACACATGGTTTTAGGGTGAGTAAATCATACAATAATTCTCATTCATTGGCCAACTGTCTCTTTAACACTCAATTTTTCCCATAATTAATTTCACCAACAGGCCTAATTGTAATATTCACATCTATGATATGTGCAGCATCATCACCACATCTTATTGCCATCTACTTCCAGTCTAAATGAAGTATGTACAGTACAGGTATATGGTCAATGCTAAGTGGATACACTATTTAATTTGACTATAAAGCTGATGGTGAGAAGAAACTTTTTCACAAGTTTGTCCAGCTCATACCACATCTCTCTATAGGAAGCCAACCACAGCAGGTTTCACTTTGACTCAAAAGATGAGCTGCAAGAGTAAAAATGTTAGATAGAAGATAGTACAAATTTGTTGTGTTTTTTACCATGCACAATTACACAGTAAATCAACTACATTTTGAAAATGCTCAGAATTAAATATCAGAATGGCAAATGTTTTCTACCAAATCTTAATAAGTGCCAGAAGAGAACTTCTGTAACTAAAATCATTTGTAAAGCACCTGTAAAGAGCCCACAAGGAGGGTTAAACTCTATCGTGGGAGGATTCACACACCAGCTCAAGTGCTTTCAGTAGATAGTTTCATTAGATCAAACTGTTCGGAAAATGTTTCACGCGTTTTCTTTATGTTTGTGCTTGTGGTTAATGACTGGTAAGTTGTAAATATATATTTTTGTCTTAATTCTTAATAACATTCTTCACAGATGTTAAATATCAAGATGATTTAGACTTTTCATGATGTAAATGACTTCATACATTGTGCTCTGGATAGAAGATAATACTCTCAGAAGCTTTAATCAGTGTAAAATTGATTTATTCATCAGGTGTGTTTGGTGATTCAGTGTCAGTGATGGAGGGAGATTCTGTCACTTTATACACTGATGTTACTGAAATATGTGAAGGCGACGACATATGGTGGACATTTGGAGCTGAAAAGTCTCTCATCGCTAAAATGAAGAAAAGGAAGCACATTGTCATCACATCTAATGTTCCTGACGAGAGATTCAGAGACAGACTGAAGCTGGATAATCAGACTGGATCTCTGACCATCACAAACATCACAACTCAACACACTGGAGATTATCAACTAGAGATAAGTGCAGCAAAAGGGGCATCCAAACATTTAGTGTTTCTGTCTATGGTGAGTAGAGCCGTCATTTGTCCTCCTTCAAATATTCTTGTTTTATTAAAGGAATATTCAGTACAACTTGAGATCAATCAACAGCATTTTTGTCATGATGCTGATTACCAGAGACATATCTTGACTTACTCAATGGGATTTTTTGACTTATTTAATTTCAAATTTACGCAGCGTAAACTATTTGACTACTTTATTCAATTTACAAACAAGTCGTGTTGTAGTGATGTGAGGGTCGAAGCTTATAAAAAAAACAAAAATGAAACATCTCGCCATGAAGCACGGGAGCTTGATTCGTTTTGATCCATTATTCAGATAATAAAGTGCACTGGAAGCGAAGACATCGAAAAATTATATATTATACTATTCACACGGGATATTGCCTGGTGACCTCCAGTCATTTGTAATAATTGTAATTATTGTTTGTGATCATAATCTGTGCAAATCTGCATGTCTATAATTTGTAAAGTAAAAATTCCCCCGCAAATGACCTAGAGACTACCATATACCGCTCATATTTTCCCGTGCTTATCAGAATTACCGGCCTGACATTCATTTAGTGATCAAATGTAACATAATGGAAATATGGTAATATTTTGTAATTATTTAAATCTGACTAATTGTCAAATTATGTCTCATAAATCAACATCTCAGGAAAATGTTATGGGGTTTCAGATGAAAATATGATCTTCTGTTGTGAAACAGGACATCAATTTCATGTCCACTGTAGAGAACACACAGAGGACCAAGGCATGTTTATAACACATTTTGGGAGACACAACAACTTGATAGAGAATGCTGATTATTACTCCCATTATTGCACTTATTTGTTCATTCTATGTTTCCCCAAAAACATATTAATATGCAAATTAGATACAGTTTATAGATACATTTCTAAAATGGAAAAACTCATTTATGGCCATTTTGCACACATTTGCATTAAGAAAAATGTTTAAAAATATATATTTTATAACAGTTGAGAATCACCTTTATATAAAGTTTGGTATAATTTTTTTTTTATAAATAATACATTTATTTGTATTTTTTTAAACAGGAGTTTTTAAAGTCCTGATATCCTCTACAGAGGACATGGCATAACATATAAATAAAATAATAATAATAAAAAAATGTTATTCTTAAAAAAATTAATTAAATTATGTAATGACATGACAAAATACTAAATTCACAAAACTGTTTTTTTTTTTTTTGGTTGTCAGGACGATATGCGTTGCATAGTCAAAGTATAAAATTTATAATATAATTAGTTTAACAAGAGTCCGACCTGAGCCCGATCTATAGATAAAAAAAAAATGGCCCGAATGGACTCAGACCTCAATGAAGACTGGAGTAATGTTGCTGAAAATTCAACTTAGCATTAATTATAAATTATATAAGTATATTAAAATATATTCTGTACTTTGAGATAATGGAAACACTCACTGACAGTCAACAATCTCAACAACTGAAAACAATAGTTCTGCAATTTATCAGTATTCCTTTTTAATCTCTGTTTTTCAGCTCGTCTTCCTGTTCCTGTCATCAGCAGTAACTCTTCACAATGTTCTTCATCATCATCATCATCAGAGCAGAATTGTTCATTGTTGTGTTCAGTGGTGAATGTGGGTCATGTGACTCTCTCCTGGTACAAAGGAAACAGTTTATTGTCCAGCATCAGTGTGTCTGATCTCAGCATCAGTCTCTCTCTACCTCTGGAGGTGGAATATCAGGAGAAAAACAGCTACAGCTGTGTGATCAACAATCCCATCACAAACCAGACCACACATCTGAACATTAGCAAACTCTGTCAATTATTCACTAATCAGACTCAACATCTGGACATCAGCAAACTCTGTCAACCATGTGAAGGTAGTGGAGCTGACTTATGTATTTATTCACTTTGCTGGTCTCTGTTTCCTGTTGTAGACAGGACTGACCGATTTACTTCATGGCTGTTTGTCCTTCACTCTCCTTCTGTTCTTCCAGACTCGTCATCTCTGATAGTCGTGATCTCTGTTGCGGTTGCTGGATCTCTGTTGATTATAGTTGCTTCATGATGTAAACGGCAATCACTCAGGAGCTTTATTCCAAGCAACGGGGCCGTCCTGGTACACGAAATTTGCAGGCGGCTAGGAGGGGGTAGGGATGCTGGGTGTAACTAAAAAGGTGCCATTGTCCGGTGAGTCGCATATCGCATAATCTTATTAACTGTTTATCTCCTGAACCGCAACTTTCTTTACCACGCTATTCAGTGCTAATCCCGACATTCAGTCAATTTCACTGGTTAAGGTAAGGGTGTGGGGTAGGTTTAGAGGTTAGCATTTTTTGTTGCATAGTTTAGGAAACACTTTAACTGACACAACCAATAAAATCTTCGGAATCAGTTGTGGGGCGGAGTTTGCCCTGAAGTGGATTGGGGAAAAATTGTGCATGCGTATCATGAGCCTGTCTCTCAATGGGAGGAAGCCATACCCTATTTTGGAACTCCCACCCCATTTTGGAGTTCCCGCCCCTATTTGGAGCTCTCCAGGTTGCAGTTATACCCATCTCCATAAAACAACAACAATATGCTTTTATGCTACTTAAACTAAGTGTATATACTATTTCAATTCAACTAATATATATATATATATATATATATATATATATATATATATATATATATATATATATATATAGTTGTTTATGTTGTTACTACTATTATATAAAATAATTAGTTCTTCAAAAACTAATGTACTCACCGTAATGTTACAATCCTATAGGCAGAACCCCCTCATCAGTCACCGTTCACCGTTTGTGAATTTATATAATACAATGAAAGTGAATGGAAACTGTCAGTCCCTAACTTTATGCAACAACGGAAAAAAGTGAAACGATATTATCATTGAGGGTTTGGTAGACTTCTTTGTATCTCGCGGTCATGGAAACTATGAGAAAGTGGCGCCTTGAGAATTTGAAATTCTTTAATCGCACTGTTTTGTTTTCCTTTTGTTTTGTTTAAACTTAGAAATGTGAATAAAAGTGCGCAGGAACAACAGGGATAGTTGACATACCTGCCGTAGGACAGCATATGTTTATCTAGGGCAAGTTCAAGCTCAAACCGGTGAACAACGGTTTCCTGGTAGAACGACATGTTTCCTGAAAATGGTTTGCAACCTCTGCAACGCGGTTTGAGATATGTTTTCTCATGTTTGATGGATGTGACAAACATGTCAACCCAATTATAACCCTGCAGTATTAAAGAGACAGTTCACACAATGTAATTAACATCAAAATAAATTCACAAGAGCAATTATATTTTTTGCACATGTTTATTTACATTAAAAGCAAAATAACTGAAATAATAAGAGCACAAGTATAAATCTGGAACTTCTTTAAGTCTGTCTAAACAGTGGTGGTGTCTCCATTAGGGTCATTGGGCGACGCACCAACAAAGGAAAGGGAGGGATTTTTTTTCTTTTACATGCAACCACAGTGTTACGCTAGCTTTCACTATTCTAGACTGTTTGTGCTGCCTCTAAATAGTCCAATCAACGTTGAGTCGCGTTTTGTGTAGTACCACCCCTTTTTGGGTGATTTCTGTCAAACTGAGAATCGTCCCGAGTGCTCTCATTGACTTCTATTTAAAGATCTTTTTTTTTTCGAACCGCAGGCACTGCAGTGCAATCTCAATGAGTTCCAGGAGGGCTAGCGCTAACGTGCTTTCGTCATCGTGCGTAACCTTAACTTGTGCAACGACTGGTGGGAACAGACATCAAATAATATTTAAAAACTATTTTGAATTTTAACAAGAAAAAAATAAAACTACTTTTATATCTTTATCAAATGTGAAAAAAAAACAGACAGATGGGGACAGCTATGCCTGTCAGCTGAACTTGATCGACATCACGGCGAACATTACCTCAGCGCAGATTAATTCTATCATGTCATTAAACGAAATACCATTCATTCATCGTAGCAATAAGGATAAATTGGTAATTAAATAATTAGGACAACAAAGACAAAATTTTTACATCAAAGAAGTATCTACAAAGGGCGGGAAGTCGTATACATACAGTCGGCATCATAGCTGGGGGCGTGGTGAGGGCGGAGTCGGCGTGGGGGAGAACACAGCGAACATCGTGTGTATTTGAATGACAGAAATGCACATATTGAGCGCTAATTCCCAGAGACGCACAGAACAATTGCCGTCTCTTTTAACTTTAATATTCATATACACTACTCCATATTGATATTTGATTCCTTTTACAGCCCTGCTGTAGATGTATTCATTCAAAAATAGCCATATTCCGTGACGTTCTGTTTTATACATCAAGTTCCATTTTTGACTGGATTCCGCGATTCAATCGCTTAGCAAACACAGACGGGGTGAATTTATGAATGAAAGTGTGAAAGTTCTGACACAAAACCAAGTTGTTACGTATCCTCACGCTTTTTTAAGTGGGTATATGGAAATCCTTGGCCTTTTCTAGTGGGTAACAGCGTATCACGTAGACTACACCTAGCAGAGGTGTTTAGGTTCGCAAGTTTAGGTTAGACACTAGGCTACATAGTTTTGCTTCAGGTAGAAAAATAAGGCTAAGTATATATGCACAGTTTTGATAACGTTAGTAATGTACACAATGTTAACGTAGCCTGCCTGTGATAATATATCTGATTGCACACATACACATGCTTGGTCTTGGGATTCCACAACTTCCATTGATCATCCTCAACACTTGTAGCCATTTTGTCCTCCTTTCCGGTTCTGTATGTTTATTAGGAAGGATGTAGAACTTAAATTTATAATTTGTTAGTTTATTGGAGGTACAGAAAACAACATAGCAACTCTTCGGCATGATTGTTCTGTGTATTTCAATTGTTGCCAAGGCATTAATGTTTTCCCCCACGGGCTAAATTCACATCACGTGATGGGGCGTTCCATCAAGTTGCTGACGCTTTATTCTGCTCATTTACTGCTGTATTTTGTTCCATCGCGAGAGCGTGACGGACATCGCATAGACAACTAGGCCTACAGGTGTCACCGACATGTATCATCTCTCGGAGAAGGTGAAAAAACACGAAAGAGCAAAGATGCATATGGATAGTAGAGAGCAGTGTAATATAAGTGAGTAATTTAAGTAAGCAGTGTAATGTACGTGAGGGATGTGATATATGAGCAGTGTAGTATAAGTTAGTTGTGTAAACAGTGATTTATGTGTCTTTTTTAAAATATAATAATTATGTGAATTGTTTCTTATTAAACTGAAATCGAAGTAAAAAGTTTTTTTGGAAAGGCCACATCCTGGCGGCAGTCTTCATTTGCTGCTGTTAACACGCATATAGAAACATAAGGAGAACAAGAGATTGATTCCTAATGTCAGTTTATTTTTTTTATTAATACTACAGTGTAAGTTCCCTTTACATCTTTAATTAGCCGTTAATTTATCAATTGAATGGCCTTCTCAGCTGCCATAGTTGCAACTGTTGCGTCATCAGGACAGGGTTTTAAACGTTTCCATTAAAAAAAAAAAAAACGTTTTGCCACAGATACATCCATCCCAAAAGTTGGCAATATGTCTGTTACAATTAAATTGTCTTGCTTAATTCACATTATTTTAATGCAACACATAGGTTACATTTAAATATTACAAAACAATGACCAGTCACATAAATTATTTTAAAGAAACTTTAATAAGGTTTTGTAAAGTTTGGTCTATAATGAATAGTCATGGATAATGTTGTTAAACTACTGAATCAGCAGGTTCTTGACTGACTGTATTTTTCTTTGCAGAAATCAAAGGGGGAGCCTGTGTATGGAACTGTGACAAAAAAATTATGATCAAAAATGAATTCACTTGAGAGCTCATAAGGACCCTTACTTTCATCTTTTAGTATGGAATCTCTGCCAGGATCATCTGTTCTCTTTGTCCCATATTGACAAACCTTTTTTTTTTTTTTTTTTAGGCCTACGGGCTTTACGTAAAATGTACATATTTTTAGCTTAACATGCATGGAAATGTACTAACATTATTAAATACTGATCCCACCCTTCACTGCTTTCTGTGCTCCTGTATAATGAGGAAATTGGCAAATTCAAAAAAAGGGCATTATTGCTCTCTACTGTTCAGTAAATCATCTTGTTCTAATAGATCACTTTTACACGACAGGGTGCGCTATGATGCTGCGATTCTCACAGTCATACAGAGCTGGGTAGTAACTGATTTCTAGTACTCATAATGAGAGTTGGAACATTTTTGTTTACGATTAGGATTATTCTTGAAACCCTACTGTTGGAAGCTTATTTCTCCCACATCAAATAATAATAATAATTAAACAGAAAGATAATTGTGACTTTATATATTTGTATTTTTTATATTATCTCACAATTCTTACTTTTTTTCCTAATAGTTGCAAGCTATAAAGTACAATTCTGATGAAAGATGACCTTTTTCTTCAATTTGCAAGTCTATATCTCACAATTCTGACTTTATAACCTGCAATTGCACATGTATATCTCAAAGTTCTAAAGAAAAAAAGTCAGAATTGCGACATTGTAACATAATTGCAAGAAAAAAGTCAACAATTGTGATAGTCACATTACACACACACACAGACACACATCTATATATATAATAAAAATGTAATTGTGACTTTATCTCATAGACAGATAGCCAGATATACCAGATTTTTTTTCATCAGTTAAACCTCTTTGACCTAATATGTTTACTTGAAGTAAACCCCAAAATTTTCAGTCAATAATTTAGGTAAATAAAACTCAATAACAACAACAACAACAACAATAAATATCATTTTCCTTTATATGTGTAATATAATTCTTCAGTAAACAAATTATATGCCTGCCGATGCGATCTAGTAAAATTACTAAATCCAATATTCCTAGATGAGAGATTATAGTACTTTTATTAGACATAAAGATGGGCTATTCTATTATGATCACCCACTAATAGCCTGTAGGACCTCCTCTAGCCTGCAGAACAGCAGCCATGTTACAAGGCATTTATTCAATGACGATGAGATTGCTCTCCTGGTATTTCTGGTACCATATGTTCAACAACCAGTCCTCCAGTTCCTGTACATTGCAGAATGGTGGTGATGTAGGGCAAACCCCCTTTTCCAAGTAAAATAGCAAATGTTCTATTGGGTTCATGTCAGGTGAATGTGGAGGCCAAGGCACTGACAGAAATTCACCATCATGTTCCTCATACCACAACTTGATGATTCTGGCAGTGTGGCTTGACTCAATATCCTGGCCATCAAGGAACACATTAGCAATGAAAGTGTGCAACAACCCGGTTCTTTTGGTAGGCCTTTCTCTGCATGCTTGTGAAAAAAAACAAGTTCGTTGTGGCTTGCTCTGTTAGCAGGGAATAATCGCTGCATCTAGGGCAAAAAAAAAAAAAAGATTTATTTATAAGTGTTTATTCACACAGACAAGAACTGAATGGCAGCTGCCAGTCTTTACCGATTACCTCCACTGTTCTAAGCATTTGGCACAAATCCTTACAATTGATCAAACCACAATTAGAAATCTAACCACAGCAGATTTCAGTTTTACTCAAAAGATAAAGCTTAGTAAAGCTAGTACTGTGAGATCGTAACATGAGCCCCTTTCGCACTGCATGTTGGACCCGGAAAATTGCCGGAACATTGCCGGGTCGCCCTTCTGTGTGAACACAAAACATGTCCCGGGATTGATTCCGGGATCGATCTCAGGTTGGGGACCTAAGCCCCTTTCACACTGCGATTCCAGAAAATACACGGGTAATGTGTTCCTGCAATTGTTCCCTGGGTCGCTAGATTTTGCACTTTCACACTGCCAGTGATTACCCGAAATATGTGCGTGCAATCACACACAACCCATAAAGGTCCCGTAAAGACATGTGACATCAAGATGTGACGTGTAATGTACGAGTCGGAAACGCTGGGCACGTTAACTTTCACTGAAGCTGGCGAACGATCTCAGCTTCAGCGCGGAAAGCAAGGAGCTAACTGATCTCTGTTCATTACAGTTTGCACGTATTTTTTTGTTGCAAACATTGATCTGCCTTCAAACACCTTGTAAAAGAGTCGCACGTGTAATGCTTCTGCCCTCGTGTCCTTGAGGCAGGATCATGACAGGCCCGTGTTTTGTGTGCACGCACATGGCCTTGTCTTTGGGTCATGTGCTTGTGATGTCTCATTCCCTTGCCCCGCCCCCTTATTATCCTCATTTTGTCATTATTGCCTTACCTGTGTCACCTGTTATGTTATCATTAGTCTCCCTATTTCAATCCCCTTGTGCTCGCTGTCTGGTGTGGTTCATTGTTACACATTGTCAAACATTGGGAGAGCTGTGGATTGTATTTCTGTCGAGTGTCGTGTTATTACCAAAGTGAAAAGTCTTTTTGTTATACTGTTGGTTTTTAGTCTAGTCAAAGTCTTGTTAAGTGTCGTCTATTCCCTAGTCATTGTTTTCCCCCTCGTGGGTTTTGTTTTCCCCCGTTTTGTCATCAATAAACCTTGTGTGTAGTGCATTGAGTTCATCCCCACAACAACGTGACAGCGCGATAATGTGCGTCATCACTAAGACACACCCTTACGGTATTAGTTCTGGCTTCACAGTGCTCGTTCCGGGACTGAACCCGACAATGTTACTAGGTCCCCAACCCGTGATCAATCACAGAATCAATCCCGGGATCTGTTTGTGTTCACACAGAAGGTAATCTGGCAATGTTCCGACAGTTTTCAAGGTCTGACATGCAGTGTGAAAGGGGTTCTAGTAACACTGCCGGGTTCAGTCCTGGAATGAGTGCTGTGTGAACAAAAGCCAGAACTAATGCCGTAAAGGGTGTGTCTTAGTGATGACGCACGTTATCGCGTGACTTTATTACCAGGTGTTTTGAAGGCAGATCAACGTTTGCAACGAAAAAATTATGTGCAAACTGTAACGAATCATCACTTAGCTCCTCACTATCTGCGGCGACGCTGAGATCATTCACCAGTTTCAGTGAAAGTTAACGTGCCCAGTGTTCGACTCGTACATTACACGTCACATCTTGATGTCACGTGACATTACGGGACCTTTATGGGTTGTGTGTGAACGCACGCACATATTCCGAGTAATCACTGGCAGTGTGAAAGGGGCAAAAACTAGCGACTCAGGAACAATTTACGGGACACATTACCAGTGTATTTTCCAGAATTGCAGTGTGAAAGGGGCTATGGATTTAAAGGTCACATATCATGAAAATCTGACTATTTCCTGATTAAGTGCTATAATCAGGTCCCCAGGAAACATGAAAAAGAACAACCCAGTTCTTTTGGCAGGCCTTTCTCTACATGCTTGTGAAAAAAAAATCAGATTTCATGACGTGGTAAGGGGATCTTATTATAATATTACCGCCCCTTAATCTTCATGTTTCCACCCATGGTGCCTCAATTCTGTTTTCACAAGCAACAATGGTGTACCAGTTCTAATGTCATGGTGAAAGTTTGAGCAAAGCATGCTAACTTCTCTGTCTTTGGCTGCACAGATGAGCACATAAAACTGTTTAGAGTCCCAGCATCAGAGGAGACAAGAGAACAATGGGTGTATTGATTTATTTACTGTATATTACTCTGCTGCCACACAGATCTAATATAAATGTGATTTATTTCCTAGCAATTTACCTTCACGGTAATAACCGACTGTTTTGGTAACTCATGTGCATTTTTAACATCCTGCTTTTACCAGATATTACTATGTTGCTGCTTTATTACATAACAGAAGTAAAAAAACAATTATGACTTGCCAACATTTTGAGCAAGTTGTACTCATCATTTATCTGTAACTTTCATGGATTTACAGGCTGCAACAATTATGCAATTACCATTTTTTGGGGTAGTATAATGGAAAAGTAATAGTGTAACTAATTACTGTGGGCTGGGAATAATAAGTAAAGTAATAACACTACTTTTGAAATGAGTAACAAGTAACGAGTAATATGTATATATATATATGTATATATATATATATATCTTTATTTATTTTTATTTTTTTTTAGTAATAAGCCCAACACTGATCATTTGCAAATGCAGGATGTGAACTAGGAGGGTCGAACACAGTCAGGCGAGGATTCACACAACACTTTAACAGTTTTGCAGTTAGATCACACACTGAACCACTGAAGAAAATGTTTCACAAGTTTGTCTTGTTCTGTTTGTGCTGCTGGAGTCTGACTGGTAAGTTTATAAAATCATTTGTATGTTTTTTTTTTTTTTTCCAATTCTTTCAACATTTCCGAGCGTTTCTCCCTGTGTTTTGTCTTTCCCGTGTTTGATCTTTGGACTGATTACTCCGACTCTGATTCTCTGCTGCCTGCCCCGATCTCGGCTTGTTTCTGTTTTCGATTTTGGTTATCCCTGACACACCTGACGCCATTCCTGATTTCTGCCTGTTTGACCATTCTTTAATAAAGCGCTGCATTTGGATCCGAACGTCTCTGGCTCAGCATTACAGAAGACTTTGCCAAACCAGGATCCAGCAGCTTTATTGAACCCCAGACCAGGTATGGAGCCAGCTAGAAGTTCATTCAACCCTGTAGGTGTGCTTTGCTCCATTTTTCAAGATGGCCGACCAATTGAGCTCTTTGTGGAGGAATTTATTCAGTATAGTCACCATGGACTTTCCAGAGCCAAGGCTAGTCACCATGGACTTTCCAGAGCCAGGGCTAGTCACCATGGACTTTCCAGAGCCGGGGCTAGTCACCATGGACTTTCCAGAGCCAGGGCTAGTCACCATGAATTTTCCAGAGCCAAGGCTAGTCACCATGGACTTTCCAGAGCCAAGGCTAGTCACTGGTGATCTTCAAGGAAAGAGTCAAGTCACTGGTGATCTTCAAGGACCGAGTCAAATCACAGTCGTTCTTCAGGAACCGAGTCAAGTCATCAATGATCTTCATGAGCAAAGTCAAGTCACCATTAACCTCCATGAACTAAGTCAAGTCACAGTTGATCCTCAGGAACCAAGTCAAGTCACAGTTGATCCTCAGGAACCAAGTCAAGTCACAGTTGATCCTCAGGAACCAAGTCAAGTCACCAACGATCTTCATGAGCAAAGTCAAGTCACAGTTGATCCTCAGGAACCAAGTCAAGTCACCAACGATTTTCATGAGCAAAGTCAAGTCATCAATGATCTTCATGAGCAAAGTCAAGTCATCAATGATCTTCATGAGCAAAGTCAAGTCATCAATGATCTTCATGAGCAAAGTCAAGTCATCAATGATCTTCATGAGCAAAGTCAAGTCATCAATGATCTTCATGAGCAAAGTCAAGTCACCAACGATGTTCATGGGCACTCCATCTAATAATTGTGACAATAGGTTTGGTCTATGCAGTTTGGCCTGTCATTCCACTTACATATAAAAAATATATACAAATTATATAAACCAGTAATTAAAATAAAATACAAATGCATCCAAGGAGTATGGCTGGCTTTGTTAAAGTCCCCAGCAATGATAATAGCAGCGTCAGGATGTTTGTTGATGTTGTTGCTGAGCACCTCGTGAAGCTCAGACAAAGCCAAGTCGGTGTCTGCTTGTGGTGGGATGTAAACAGCAGTGATGATGATCACTGAAAACTCCCGGGGCAGATAGAATGGGCGGCAAATAATGGATAAATGTTCCAGATGAGGTGAGCAGGAGCGCGACAGAGTGTAGATATTCCTGGGGTCACACCATTTGGACTGTTAAAATCTGTCTGGAAGGTGCTGACTCCATTCTTCAACATCAATTCCAGCACAGAGACTGGAGTGAGTTTGCTACCCAGGCCACCACAAACTCTCAGATTAACATTGACATTTACACCAACTCTGTCTGGGAGGACATTAACAGATGTGTGGGCAGAGTGACCAGACACACAAAAATACAAATTTTCCCTAATCAGAAGACCTGGATGAACAGAGAGGTTTGCCTCCTGCTCAAAGCAAGAGATGCAGCCTTCAGGTCTGGAGACCGAGAGGCTTACAGCTCAGCCAGAGCCAACCTGAGGAAGGGTATCTGCCAGGCCAAACTCACTTACAAATAGAAAATTTTAGAACACTTCAATTATTTTGACCCAAGGCATCGAACCCCCAACTGCTCCCCGGGGGCCGCAGCATAAATGATGTCCACTTCTCCGGGTGTGTGTTCATGGTGTGTGTGTGTGTTCATTGCTCTGTGTGTGTGTGCACTTTGGATGGGTGAAATGTAGAGCATGAATTCTGAGTATAAGTCTCCATACTTTGCTGAATGTCACTTCACTTTAAAATTGTGTATGCTTATAGATAATAGGCCTTGTGTTCAGTAAACAAAAAAAAAATTGTTCTGATATTTTTAGGTTAACATGACTATTTATGTTGTGACAACTTGTGATATTAAGTTATTATTTTAAGTTGGGTGGACTTTAGTCCCCGTTTGTTAAGTTTACTCAAAAAAGCGCTTGCAATAAGTTGACTTATTCTTTTAAGTTGACGCAACTTTATTTTTTTACAGTGTGAAACACAGTCCTCCACCTTTGGATTTACCAGCCTCGACTGTCCTGTCCATCCATAAAACAGAAGTTTTCAGACGGCGTTACAGCAGCGTCTGGGACCAAGGACGTGATCCATGTTTCAGACAAACAAAGGATGTTACAGTCCCTTATGTCCCGTTGGAAACTTATCCTGGCTCTAAGATCGTCCATCTTATTCTCCAGAGACTGGAGATCGGCGAGCAGAGGAGGACTGTGCTCTTTTTCTCAGTCTGTTGCAAATCCCAGCACATTTCCCGCGGTGTTTCTTGATCTGTCGCCTCGGGTGGTTATTAAAGTGACCATTGTTCATCTTGGCGTATCACAGATGGCCACGATGGATTGGAAGATTAAGAGTCCTGAAACAGGTCAGTGCAGACATTGTGTGTGTAAAAAGAGAAGGCAAAATTATGTAAAAAAGTAAATAAAACCACAATCTAAGGGGAGCGACCTGGATGGCGACCGGACTTGGCGGCGCAATCTTGGAAAAAAACATTGTTACCATTATTCTAATTTTACACAAGACACAAATGGTCTAGAATGCATAGCATCTACAAACGTTTAGCTAATTATTTCAAAGAACACTTACAGCAAAGCAATCATGTGTTTTAGAATATAGTTAACTAGTCTATGTGCACAAACCAGAATGCATCCTGAGACTGTTGATTTGGTCCAGAAACAGTATAAATGATGTCTAAATGAACCTTAAATGATGTTGAAATATTTCCACTGACCACTTTTGAACTAGTTTTTAACCTTGTAAGGAGGTTCTGTGAACGTCTAAATCAGACGTACAGAAGACGTCATAAAAAGACGTCATAAAAACTTTCATTCTGGCTCCTCAGTGGACGTCTTTTCAACGTCTGCAAAGACATAAAAAGACGTCCACTGGACGTAACTTTGCACAGTGGGTAAGTTCACAAATAACCTAATAGAGTTGTTTTTGTGTTTGTCTAATTCTATTTTTTTATATAAGATGGGGAAACAATTGCATAAATGTGATGCATTGTTTAATTTGGTTTAGTATATAAGCATACATTAAACATGATTCAAATAAATGTTAAACTTTTTTAATTATCCTGATTTAGTTCTCTTAATTATTATGCAATTTATACAATAAACTTTATGTATTTTAAATAAATAAACTTTTTATTATTAATTAAGAATAATTACACTTTACATAAACTAATTACATAAACCTGAGGATTATGCATTTAAAATAAATAGGTTTTATTATCCTAATGAAAATAAATCGTATAAAGTTTATTTGGTAGATTTGTGTTAAAATTATGAAAAAAATATAAATGGGAATTTGTCATGTAATAAAATTACATAAATCTTAAATTTTGGGTGAAATATTTCTGTGAGTGTACCCCCTGACTATGTAAAGTGCTTTGAGTGCCTAGAAAAGCACTGTATAAATGTATTGAATTATTATTTATTATTATTATTACTCATGATCAAAGAACCACAGTCCTTTTGCATACATCATGTAATCATGACCTCACGCTCACAATTTATTCTACGCTACTAATTTCAAATGCGTCCACAATAGCTGACAATTTGAATAAATATATATTGTGTTAAGTGAACTTAAACATTCTGTTTAATCATAGCTGATATTTGTTACATACATTTTTACACAAAGACATAAAAGCATCATTGACTGAGTGCTTGGGTTCACTTACCTGCCTAACTTCCTTTGGAAAAAATACTTTCGATATTGCATCATAAAACAACAGCCTAAATTAAAACTAAAGACTTTTTATAAATGAAAAAAACGTAATACATTTATAAAAGGATTAACTAAGAATAAATTAAGAAAATGTCCCAGTACAAGGGTCATGAGCACCAGTAACGAAGCACATGTAGAATGGTTTCTTGCCTTTACGAATAGTCACATGGTACTCGTACATCCTTTCAGAGTCTGCTGTGCAAGTCTGTGGTTTTCCTGTGGGGCTGGCCTTATTTTTGAAACTGTTCACGTGGGTTCAACGTTTTCTATACTGCATAAAATGTTTGTATTGAAATGCTAGACATTAAGGTTTGTGAAGGCGCTCTCAAGTAGGAGATTTGCAATGTTTCGGTGCCTCTGAATGACTGCGTCTGTCTGTTTATCCGTCTGTCTGTCCATCCATCCATACAGTGGTGTGAAAAAGTGTTGGCCCCTTCCAGAATTCTTTTTTTTTTTGCATTTTGCATGTTTGTCACACTTGAATGTTTTAGATCATCAAACAACTTTAAATATTAGTAAAAGATAACACAAGTAAACACAACATGCAGTTTTTAAATGAAGGTTTTATTATTAAGGCAAAACAAAATCCAAAACTACAAATCTGGGTTTCTTGATTACATCAGCTTGTTAATCAAATCATGCGGTCTATATATTTATGTTTTGGGACAACTGTCTTGTTTTCTTTCCTCTTATTCAACGTGCAGTAACTTTGGCATAAGTGTTAGAGTCATTTAGTATTCAAAAGGAAATGTTATTTATAAGGAATTAAAATAAAAAAGTTGATTATGTTTTTAATGTTTTCACATAAACATACCTAAACAGAAAAATACATACATGATGTTTTGTGTTACAGAAAAGATTGCCTTGTGGGTTTTGCTTCAAGGCACTTTTTCCCTTGACTCATGTAAATTTTATAGAAATGTAAAGAAAATGAGCAACACCACATTAAAGACAAATCAAAAAACAAGAATGCTATCAAAAGAAAAAAATAAAATAAATCTGTTAGTCTAAAGCTGAAGAAGAATGACTGAACTGATACTTATGTAAAGGCAATCATCTCCATCAAACTATGATAATATTCTACAAGACAAATACATCAGCAAAATATAAAAATAAAACAAACAAATAAACTTGACAATCACAGCTGAACACAATAGAACTGAAAAAAGAGACTAAATAAAGATCTTTTTTGTGCATTTTACATGCACAAAAACAAGCACAGAAATAAAAAACGAGCACCACATAAATATCACAGATGTTGTTTGATGAATATAAAGAAATATCTACCAAATGTCACTTAAAACAGTCATTGTAACATCCCTCCAGACAAACATCATATTAGTATTTTTACAAGGTTTAATGGTTTAATTAAGAGTATTTAACATAGCTTGTATCATGTACATCCATTTACATGCATAATAAAGACACTCAGAAGAAAGAAAAAAAAGTCAAGCTTATACCCTTGTGCATTCTTAAGGTCTTGTTTTTGTTTTTGTTTTTTTTACTCCATTCTGACTTTTACCGTATTTGTCTTTTTTGTGTGTGACTTTTTATTTATATATCTTATTTATTTAAAAAGAAAATTCTAGATAAATCTATTGTACACTAGGTACACAAATTAGTTACATTTAGAGAAAGATTATCCCCACTAAACTGATTTTGTTTTAACCCAGGGCCGTTAAATTATAAAATTATACAGTCTTTGTTTATATCTTTTCTTTCTGTTGGTACGACTTCAAAGCTGAATTTTTATTATTTTTCACAACATGGTGCCATCTTTTTTGAGATATCAACCTCAAATTTGGATCACAACTTTAGATTTATGATTTTGTCTTTCTAGCACTTTTTGGTTTTATGTTGTAAAATTGCCAAGGATCAGCAGTCATACCTAAAAGTGATCAGGCAGACCAAATAATAAGTTGTAGAGACTTGTCACTAGCTCAACCTCATTAACTGTTAAAAAGCATTAAAACACATACAATTTCCTTTGCAAATTGCTTGTGTTGGCTGTAAATGATCTTTTCTCTCTTTGATGTGTTTACTTGCTTGCTAAAGAAAACAGAATACTTTTTTAGGCATTGCTTTAAATGCCTTAAAGAGCTTGAATCACTGTAATTTCTGCTTGTAATATAAATTGATGCACAAGGGTTAAAGCATGTTTTAGTTCTGGTATGTGTGTGTGTGTGTGTGTGTGCGCACACATACATGCATACATATAAAGAGCTGTGCTATTCAAAGTTGGTCAACCAGTGTTTTCTGTTGAAGTTGGATGACCAAGGGTTAATAGTGGTTAAAATACAAATTAGCAACATAATCAAGCATAGTGTTAACTCTTTCAGGTCACATTAGTCAAATTTGCACCATCTAACTCTCAGCTGGTAAAGGTGTTTTTTTGTTTTGTTTGTTTTTTACTGATGTCACTGGCAGATTATTTATTGTGTGTGTGTGTGTGTATATATATATATATATATATATATATATATATATATATATATATATATGGGTGGGGTATTTGTGGAAACGCAGTCCGTTCCATCAGTGGAGATATAAACAGGCTGGACATAATGAATCATAAGTCAGATAAGTGCATTAATACTTATTTTAGTGCAAAAGACATGAATTACATGTCTCACTGTTCTGTTTCCATCTAAATCCCTTTAGAAGGTTACATAAACCTCTACATACCAATGCAACTCTCTGTTCTAAGGCTGTTACTATGTTGATAACATTATTTTCATATTCTGTTTAATGTTAACTGTTACCTTTTAATCTATTAAAAAAAAGTCATTTAATTTGCTAAAAAATGCTCAATGTGTGACAATTGTACTGCTATTGGTACCGACTACTGAAATCTTCGGATCAATTTGTGAATAAACAGTTTAAGGACATCCCATCTACCTCAAATGAATGCTTTTGGGATCAGGCGGAGAATTATCCTAATCATCCTCCTGTAAGAAAACACATTCACAAAAGGTCAAATGAATGAGGAAGTCTGATGTCTTAGTTACACTAAATAAATAAATAAATACTCAGCAAAAAAGAAATACCTTTTTTATGTAGTTTTTTTTTTTTTTTAAGATTATCCAAATTAACTATACAGATCTCCTTTGGAAAGAGTTTAACCCTTAAATGCATGAATGTTTCCCCAATCATTCTTACATTCAGTTCTTTAGTGACCCAGACCTATATATCTAGTATGGATGGATCTCTAACTGCAGCAATACCCCAAAAAAACTCTTGATATTTTAAGAACAACTACAGAAGATTAAAATAAAGCATATTTTGTGACCTTTGAAACATAAAAGGGTTCAATTTGAGCAGATGATTTTACCATCGCTGTCATCGTCAAAGGGCACTTCCACAGTACATTCAGTATCTGCCTCATATACACAAATGTTTTTAATGACTTGATATTCAATATTTTGATCACTGGAAGATTATTCACCACATCCAGCCAAATGGCAGTGACATTTATATTTCATTGCATTTAGTAATTGCTCTGCAGTAAAGCCTTTCAAACCACTTCAATTTTTGGTGATGATTTTCGTTTGGTTTATGCCTGCAGTAATTATGAGTGAGACGTCATCATTGTGTATCAATAGTGCCACATTGAGGAGTAATGATGTTTGGGACATACTGAGTCATCAGATATCTAAATAGTTGGCGGAAAAAAAAATACTCTAGTCTCTAGCGACCCTACACACTTTTACAACATCAAAAAAACTGTTTTAAAAATTGGCACTATTTTATTTTTTACCATTTTTTTATTGTTTTATTGTTTATAATGAATAGATTGAGGAATAGTAAGAAAGTTAAAAGTTAAAAAAATTGAGGAAGAGGGTAGAGGATGATGTCCCGGGTCGCTTAAGACCCAAGTTATGCACTTAAGGGTTAAACAATGTTTTTCGTGCTAGATCGATGAGCATTAACAATTTCTACATGCATTTGTGAAACAGTTCCTAAATGAAAGTGGAATGATGTTTCTTTTCATTTTACTAGAGAATTGGAATTGGAACAGTAGTTTATGGAAAGGTTTTCATACCCAAATAATTTAACACAACATGTTAAACTGCATCAGATGGTCATCTTCTTTAGTATAAACAAAGTATTATTTTATTTCAACATCACACCTAGAATTCTTGAAATGATGCACTGGTGTTTTCTAATTAGTCAATTGCTCTGTGACAAAGATTGCACATTGTGTTGTTAATATAATTATTTAGTTATTGGTGTTTTTAAATGTTTTGGCATTGACTCACTGGTAAATATCTAGTTCTGTGGTGTTAAAAAAAAATACAAGATGACTATTTTACAGTGCACGTTTTGTTTCAGTCAACAATAAAAATCGAAAACAGTTTGCACAGTATATTTCACATATATTTTGTTAAATTTGCTGTTTGTAATACATACATTCTGTGGTACTGCTGTACGTCTCCTGCAGCGATAGTTAACCACACCAGCAGCTACAGCCACAGCCACCAGAAGAATAACAGCAACAAATATTCCTGCGACAGCAGCTGAAGACAGATCTGAATCTGGAAGAGCTAAACACATGAATGAAAATAAATCCCATATTAAGCAATATCTTTGAATTATATTTACTGTTCATGGTGTGTGTGTGTGTGTGTGTTCACTACTGTGTGTGTGTGCACCTGGATGGATTAAATGCATAACACAAATTCCGAGTATGGATCAACATACTTGGCCACACGTCACTTTCACTTTCTAATTCGGTCATCAGTTGTATGACATTGATTAAACTGATAAGTGGCACCTTTTGTTGTTTCTAGCATGTTTACAGCATCACAAAACGCTCAGCTCAAAAGGAAGCAGCATGACTCATAAGGAAACTGGCTGGTATTATAATTTATCCCTAAAACCCAAGGGAAATGATGGTTGATTAACAAGTGTGATTGTAAGGCTAAAATTGAAATTTCCTGTAAACTTATCCCTCAATTTTGCTTGGTTGATTTGAATATTTTTCCAGGATGAACATGTTGCCCTTACTGAAATCACATTCAAAACTAAACAGCCCACAGTCCAAAACCCAACACATATCAGGCTGCAAAGATTTTTCTTATTTTCTTTCAATTCCTCAAAGGAAAATGCATTGATTGACTAAGTTATTTACTCACCAGTGACAGAAACACTGAATCTCATCACTGTGGTGATGCTGAAGCTGCTATCACTGCTATTGATCTGTAGTAGATATTCTCCAGAGTCTGTGGTTCTGGTGCTCATGATGGTCAGAGATCCAGTCTGATGATCCAGCTTCAGTCTCTCTCCGAATCTCTTTTTACACTGAACATCTGTACAGATCTTACTCTGATCTCCAGTGATTTCGGTCTCATTAAAATACCACGTCATCACATCATTTGGGTGTTTTATTAGACCAGAGTCTAAAGTGAAAGATTCTCCCTCCTTCATTTCATGTAGTTCAGCAGGAACATCTGAAACACAAACCAACAGCCAATGGAGGATTTTGTATTTTAAGCTTCATTTAAACCCTCATTAAAATGACTCACCAGTGACAGAAACACTGAAGATCTTTTCACTGTCATTGCTGCTTATGATTTTCAGTTTATAAAGTCCAAAGTCTGTGGTTCTCGTGTCTGTGATGGTCAGAGATCCAGTCTGATGATCCAGCTTCAGTCTGTCTCTGAATCTCTCAGTCCCTTCATTACACTGAACATCTGTACAGATGAAACTGTGATCTCCAGTGATTTGAGCGATGCGAGTGCTGCCAAAATACCATTTAATATCTTCTTGTTGGTTTGTTTTAACACCAGTGTGTAGAGTGACTGAATCTCCCATCTTCAAAGACACTGATACTTCATCAAATGCAACTGAAGAAGAAATAGAAGCAAAATATACATTAGTGCTGTAAAAGTGTTGTAAAAATTAACTGAGAGAAATATGTCTGGATTCATAATGTAACAGGCAAACAAACAGCAGATGAGATTCACACATTCACTCATTATACAAACACACACACACTTCTCATGGTTGATCTTATACAACACAATCCACTTCCTGATTCATTATTTAACTTCACTTCCCTCTACATGTAGGCCTATATGAACATTCAATTAATAAAACGTTGTCATAGACTCATAATAAATATTACATAGATGACTAGTACCCACAAGAATACATTAAATCATTATTTTACACCGCTTAAAGTGCCGTGTTTTCTACATTTTAGAAACATATTTTAGTCCTTAACCTCCCACGTAAATAACGTGTATAGGAAACATTATGAATTTGGCAGAGGCTTTCACCCAAAGCAACTCACATTAGGCTACATCCAAGTTACTGGATCAGTTTACGCACTGATAAGAAATGTCAACTTTTTACTTAAGTTAGCCTGCTTGTTTATACCCAGATGTGTAGCATGAAAAATGACACAATTTTCACGTAAATTAAACTGTTCCACTGTCATATAATCGTTTTTGTTGTTGTTAAATTGTTTTTCATTGAACATCGATTTCTGTGAACAGTGTTAGGCTGTTTTAAACCAAACCATTACTGGAACAATAAGACTTCGCGGATAGGCCTAGATCACATACAAGAGAAAAAGGGGAGATTGTAATGAGTAAAATCTCACCATGGTAGGGTAAAAACAAAGTCACTGCGAGTGCATTAAAAATAAGCTTCATTATCACTTTCCCTCAGAAAACGAATACGAATTCTTATTAATAAGTGTTCGTCCGCGTTAACAGCGGCTCCCGCAAAGCGAAAGCGGAATCTCCACATGGAAGTAGCGTGATGACGTAATGAACGTCACTGGATTATTGTAATATGCATTTTAAAAAAAAGTGCTTTTCATCCTGTTCCGATAGTAAAATATCGTATTAATTATATTATCACAATAGTAGGTTATTACAGCGCTTAATCCTAACCCGTCAGGAGATTATTAATTGATTGTTTATTACTTTAATAACTCAACAAGGTAAAGTGTGTGTGTGTGTGTGTGTGTGTGTGTGTGTGTGTGTGTGTGTATATATATATATATATATATATATATATATATATATATATATATATATATATATATATATATCAAAATGATCAAAAGTGCAAATGCAATACAAAATCCATTGCATGAAGACCTTATCATATTAAACGGGTGTGAGTGAATGGGTTAAAATAATACGTGCTACAATGCTGAATTCTTCAATAAAACAAAATCTAAGTCATGTTTATATAGCCTTTCATATAATACAGATTATTTTAAAGCAGCTTTAAAGTGATAACAGAGAGATGATGGATTTTGGGTGTTGTTCAGATGAAGCTGTTGTGGAAATAGTCTTCCCCTCATTGCAAATTCAGATGCCAGGTGCAGGTCCACCATCTGGTCTGGATCCGGCTCACTGTAACCTTGGGATAAGGATGAGACAGACAAATATTACTTATTAATATTACAAGTACATGGGATGTTCAAAATCAAATAAATCCTGGATGGCTAAAGGATGAGTAAATTGTGTATATATAAAGCATTACACCATGTTTTATTGTCATCAACTTCTAGTCTAAATGAATGATGTATATGCATGGTTAATGCTAAGTGGACACATTATTTTATTTGATTGAGAGGTTAATAAAAAAAGCAACACATCAGTAAATGTGTTTCACTTACAAGGTGAAAACAACAACTCTGAAGTAAACCAACCGCAGCGGATTTCAGTTTGACTCAGAGGATGTGCTGCAAGACTAACAATGTGAGACAAAATATAGTTTTAAATTTTTGTTGTGTTTTTCCCATACACAATAACAAAGAAAATCAACATTTGAAAATGCTTATTATTAAATAATATAATGAAAAACGTTTCTACTACAAAGGCTTAATAAGTGCTAGAACAGACTTATATGTAACTATACATATTTTAAGTGCCTGAAAAACGGTTCACACACCAGCTATAATATATATATATATATATCAGTAACATTCCTTACAAAAGTTAAATTAGAAGTTATTATTATGTAAATGACTTCGTAGCTTCAGACACTGTGGGATATGTTTGACAATGACAACGACATGCACTGAAGTTTCGCAAAATAAAAAAAGAAAATTGTACATTATGGGATTTTTCATTATTGATCGTACATCGTCCGGAGGTTCAAAAATATTGTACGTATACGATAATTATCGTATGTCTGGCATCATTGTAACAATGCATTTTCAGTAATCCGAACACAATCATCCGTTTACATAATAATACATAAACGTAGCCTAGCTATGCGTTTCAACTGCGATTTTCGCTTATTATTTTGTCACATTACATCGTAATGAATTACAATGAAGTTAAAAAGTTTATTGCTATTACTATTATATTAAATGATAAGATCATCCATAATAATAATAATTTACTCACCGTAATAATCCTGCATGCGTTCAGTTAGGCAGAATGACAGCCTGTCTCCGTTTACCTTTTTTTGCCATAGCTACAGTGAAAGTGAATGGAAGTCACTAACTTTCTGCACGACACCGGAAGAAGGAGAGTCAAGTCTTTATCATCACGGGTTAGGCTATAACTGTAGATTTCCGTGTTTGTTGTGGTCGGAGAGGAAGCCACGACCTATTTTTATACGGTCTATGCCTATGACGCGTATTCTTTAAAAAAAAAAAAAAAAAAAATCGCGCTGTGTTATTTATATGTGTGTGTGTGTGTGTGTGTGTGGGTGTGTGTACTGTGCACTTGTTTATGCTACACTATGGGGACCGAATATCCCAAAAAGGATAGTAAACCTCACATATTTGACATTGTTGGGACCGGCCTGCGGTGAGAAAAAATAAATAAAAATAATAATCAAAATAGTACACTCTAAAAGATCCGGGGTTATTTTTTTAACCCAAATCCTGGGTTGAGCCTTTTGGGTAATTTTAGGGGTTATTTTTTCAGTGTTTGGCTAGTTTTTGTGTTACCCAGCTCCTGGGTCAAACGTAACAACCCAGTGTTTGGGTTTGCAGCTCCTGGTTCAAATGTAATAACCCAATGTTTGGGTAGTTTTTGTATTACTCAGATCCTGGGTCAGACTTAACACAGCAGTTATTTATCGCGGTGATTTGCTTCACTTCTGGACTCGAGCAGTTCTTAGCACAATCGAATTGACGCTTTCATCTGTAAAATACAGGTTTGTATATGTAACGTGGCGGTACAAAAGCAAAAGGAGGTCGTAAGGGTGTTTTCCCACACTCTTAACACAAAATATGCATATGTATGACAATGTATGGTCGACTACGCCACCCCAGACCACTGGGGAAATAACAGCCCTAAGGGCACACAGGTTCGTCTTGAATGAGTGGGTGAGGAGACATGAATAATATGGAAAAGTTTATTATGTTTGTCAATATTGACCAATAAATAGCTAAAAACTTCCAAGTGAAAACTCTACATTGGCCATATAATAAACAGGAAGGCACACCATCAATCTGCATCTACACACACACAATAAATCAATTCCCATTAAAGAAAACCAAATGGCCAACAGGAGCGGTAGCTGGGGGTCCGGGTCGGCTGCCAAATTGTAGAACGACCCCCCCCCCCACAATAGTCCACTACAAATACCCAAATGCACACGTGAAAGTTGGATGGCAGCAGGCACACAGCACTATAACGTGAACACACCACACAAATGGCAGCCTCGCCTTCACCCCCCAGAGACCCAGCTCCTATAACAGAAAAAAAAGAAGAAAACACAAACTGATAACTACAATCGGACAGAAACTCAAAGAAATAAATAAAACAAAAATAACAAACGTTTATAAAGTACAATACCCCCAAATAAGTAAAACAAAAACACGGTAGACACGAGATGCTGATTCCAAGTTAGACCAAGGGAATTCCATATGCGGCGGCCCGGGGAGACGTTCAGCCTGCCCTCGAAACCATGCACTACACCCCGATAGCAACGTGAATCAACCGCTGGGTTGCTATCGTGATAAAGGTCGAGGCAAAACAGCGACGCAGTCGCGATCACGGTTCAGTGTTGATGCTCACTTCCCACTAATTAGCCCAAAAAGACTCAGTTATGCAGGAGAGCCCACGGGATGATCCTGCACGCAAACCGCTTCGTAGTTGCACACCATATTCAATATAGCGGCTCAGTCAGACCATATGAGTGACGTGCTATCAATGCCACGGTGAAGAGTGGGCAGCCAGCACAAAGCAGCGGGAAGGAAAAAAAAAAAGAGCAGCTTACAATCCAAGCCTGTGGCGACCACGGATGACGTCACGAGGGAAATACAAGGACGCATGCCAAGTGGCCATAACATGTCCTTTATATATCTCAAACCAAATAAGGAGGAGGGGTTACTAAACTAAGCACAGGTGGATGACATTCCCTACAGTGGATTCAACCACCCTGCTACAGTCTACCCCCCAGTTACACATCGTCGCCCCGACGATGAACTCGCTTACTTTCCCAATTAGTCCCAAGGTCTAAAGAAAGCAAGTATTGTATTAGACATCAGGCCCGGGGGTACAGCCACCATTGCCGTTTCAACCACAGCCCTGGGCAAGCGGTGAATATTAGAATGCTGGCCAGCTGTGGCCCGCTTCGGTCTCCCTGGGACCACCTCAACGGCAAAAAGCGGTTCCATGGCTGAGGAACCTGGAGATAACACCGGGCAAACCTCAACAGGAGCCTGCTCCATAGCTGAGGTACCAGGTGATAACACTGGACCAACCCCCATGCCACAGGGTTGGTGTTGCTCACCTGGGACTCCAAGCTCGGGTACTGAAGGGGCAGAGTCGACCGAATCCAACACGAGTTGGGGGCCTTCGGGTCTTACTAGCCAGAAATCTGCCTCCTCCATCTCCTCTGCCGGCTCCTGTTCGAGCTCCCCTACTGGCCCACCAAGTACAACCGGGGTAGGATTCCTTTGAATCCTAGCCTTTAGTAACGACCGATGAACTCTTTTCACCTTACCCTCCTCATGTATAGGTGCAATGCTATACACTGCACCCCCAGATCTAGGAGCCTCTACCACCTTATACACCACTGGACTCCACAGATCCTGGATTTTATGGCGCCCTCTAATGCCATAATCGCGGAGGTAAACCAACTGGCCCTCTTCCAGGGGCGTATCTCGAACATGTCGATCAAAATGCGTTTTACGCCGGTCAGCAGTCAGTCTCAGCCGTTCTCGTGCTCCCTCAAACGCCACTTTCAACCTTGTCTGATGTTCCACTACCCATTCGTGCACGTCGCCAGCCACCGGCTCTGGAACTCTACCGAGCAAAAAATCAATGGGAAGTCGTGGCTCCTGGCCAAACATTAAAAAGTAGGGGGACTCACCAGTGGCTTGGTGCGGGGTGGTGTTATAGGAGAAGAGCACCTGAGGGAGACTGGACGCCCAGTCCCTCTTACGTGAAACCGGTAAGGTGCGCAATAGGTTGTGCAATGTTCTATTGAACCGCTCACACTGCCCATTACCAGAAGGGTGGTAAGGGGTAGTACGAGATTTCTCAACGCCGTACAATTTACAAAGTTGCTGGATCAAGAATGACTCAAAGCTACGGCCCTGGTCAGAATGAATTCTCCCAGGCACCCCCAACCTGTAGAACCACTCAGTAACCAGTACCTGAGCTACTGTCTCAGCCCGTTGATCCCGGGTAGGAACCGCAATAGTATACTTTGTAAAGACATCCGTCATTACTAGAACATTCTCCAATCCCGAACAGGATACTTCAAGCTGGGTGAAATCGATGGCCACAATTTCATTTGGTCGGGAAGCCAGCAAATGACCCATAAAACTACGGGCACCCGGCTGCAGATCTTTGGCAGCCTGGCACCTCTCGCACTCTTGACACCATTTCGCCACCATGGCCGACATGCCTGGCCAATAACAGCGCTGGCGCACCAGTTCTGTAGTGCGTTCGATACCCTGGTGCCCGTGCTGCTGGTGTAACCCTGTTAAGACCTCCACCTGCAAGGCAGAAGGCAGCACTAATTGAAAGAGCTCCTCGCCACCATCAGAGCGGAAAATGCGACGATATAATACTCCCTCTAACTCCATCAAACGATCCCACTGACGAAGTAAAGTCAAAGCATCCCTAGGGAGCTGCCGGCGCTCATCAGGCCCAGGGAACTTACCCCTCCTAAAAAAAAATAAGACCTCCCTAATCACTGGGTCTCCCTCTTGTAGTGAGCTCAAGTCGGTGGGGGAATGCCCAGGCAAGGCCACCACAGAGGCTTGGCTGACGAAAGGGACAGACCTTGGTTTCTCAGCATGCCGTATGGAGGCAGGAACCGCCGCTCCTGGCAGCATGCTGTCCAACACCCCTCTACTTGGGGGCTGGCATCTTGATAGGCCGTCAGCATTTTTATTGACCCTGCCTGGTCGATACTTGACCTCGAAATCAAAGCATGCCAGTTGTGCCGCCCACCGTTGCTCGGTGGCACCCAGCTTCGCCGTCATAAGATGGCTGAGAGGGTTATTGTCGGTGAACACTACACATTTATTGCCCAATAAATACTCTCTGAATTTTTCGGTCATGGCCCATTTGAGCGCTAAAAATTCAAGTTTCATTGAACTATAATTCAGCATATTACGCTCGGGGGGCCTAAGACCGCGGCTTGCGTACGCAACAGGTCTCACCTTCCCATCTTGTTCCTGTGAAAGGACTGCCCCCAACCCACTCAGACTGGCGTCTACGTCTAAAATAAACGGTCGGGAGAAATCTACGTAGGCAAGCACCGGGGCCTTAACAAACATTGCCTTGAGCTCATCAAAGCTATTTTGACACTGAGCTGTTCAAGCGTCAGCAAAACTCTGCTCCGCTCGCTTCTTGGGCCTAGCTCTTCCACACTCCGCCACCACCCTATGCAGAGGGGCCGCCAACTTGGCAAACCCCTCCACAAAGCGACGGTAATAACTAGCGAATCCCAAGAAGGAGCGGAGCTCGGAAACACTGTTTGGCCTCGGCCACCGAGCCACCGCCTCAACCTTTCTTGGGTCAGTTGAAACGCCGTCCGCTGATATTACGTGACCAAGATAGACTACCTCTGGACGAAAGAATGAACACTTCTCTAACCTTGCTTTACGGCCCTCACGCTTCAGCCTACTCAGGACGACCTCCAGGCGCTCCAGGTGCTGTGCCACAGAAGATGAAAATATTACGATGTCATCTAGGTACAATAATAGTGACTGGCACTGTTGGTCACCGAACAACCGTTGCATGAGGCGTTGGAATGTACCGGGGGCATTGCACAGTCCAAACGGCATCCGGTTCCACTCAAACAGCCCGAATGGTGTACAAAACGCAGTCTTAGATTTATCCCTTTCACTAACAGGAACCTGATTGTACCCGCTGGCTAAATCCATAGTGGAAAACCAGCGGGCACCTGTTAGAGCATCCAAGGACTCCTCGATTCTCGGAAGGGGGAAAGCATCCTTCCTAGTCTTGGAGTTCAGTTGGCGGTAGTCCACACACATGCGCAGACTACCGTCCTTCTTTTTAACCAAGACTATCGGGGAAGCATACGGACTGCAACTTTCCCTTATAACCCGTGACTCCAACAGTGTATCAATGTGGGCCTTCACTACCTCATACTCTGAGGGTGGTATCCGGCGATAACGCTGCCGAACAGGGATGTCATCCAGCAAAGGGATGTCGTGTGACAGTAAACTGGTACACCCCAAATCTCCCTCATGAGCAGAGAACACCCTGATACTCCAGTAATAAGGCCCTAACCTGGTCCTGATCTTGCAATGACAAAACAGATAGGTCAATAGACCTAATCTGTTCCTCCATAGTGGAAGCAACCTGAGCACTATGGGAGCCAACAGCAGCAATGACAGAGCTAACCTCAGTAACCCCCTTGGGCAAACTCACCACATAAACCCTTGTGAGAGAGCCCAAGAGGGTTCGAGGATATAACACTACGTCCGTAGTCCCCACGTTTACAACTGGTACGGAGACAGTTCCGCGACTCACCCGCACCAACGATGTTGATGCTAACAATCCAGCTGGTAGGCCCGACTCTGCAGGCTCAAATAACACAGTCTCCTTCGTGAATTTCTCAGAACAAGTTGCCAGTACTAGTTTTAACGTACCACCTGGAATACGCCATGCTCGACGGCCTTGCATTCTGACCTGACCTACCCGATCGACATCCAAACGGGCACCCACCTCATGACAGTGTTGAAATGCCTGTGTTACAAAATTGGGGGCCTGCAGTAAGGATGGTAATTCAAATAGAGCAGGACCATGTTGCCCAAAAAGCTCCTGGTAACAACGACTGAGAATATTCATTCCCACAATACCTGGTACTTTAGAACACAAGCCGCCAGGGGGATCCCTGACCACAAGCACCCCACAATTTGACACTAACCTGCCACAGAGTTCTACATCCAATTCTACATACCCAATATAAGGGATGTCCAAACCGTTGGCCGCCCGCAACTGCAACCATTGGCACGAACGAAGGCGATCTTGACCCCATGGCTCGAAATGTTGTACGAAGCAACTCTCAGTAATGGTGGACACCATAGAGCCAGTGTCTAACAGACAAGGCACCTGAACCCCCCCAATAAGAACAACCAAATGCGGGCATGACGACATCAAATGAGGCACCGGACTGTTATTCTGACAAACGTCTAAGCCATTCTTTTCCCCAACCGAGCTGAGGCTCTGCAGCCCGGTGGGAATTAGTTTTCCGACGGCCGCTGAAGATGAGGCTGCCCACTCCCCCCTGCACGAGGAGCCGTAAAGGGAGACTTAGAACGAGAAGGGATACGTTCCCCATCACACTCCCTAGCAAAATGACCCGGCTGCTGACATCTTCTACAGATTACCGGATTAGTATTAGAAAATTTATTCCGTGGATACGAGGAATAACCCACCGGGTGAGGAGATTGACTCCGAGCAGCAGGGGCAGGACCCTGTAATAATGCCAAACCCTTAGTGAGCTGATCCAGCTGTACCTGTTGGGATTTTAACATTTCCCTCAACTCACTTAATTCAGAGTTTGGCATCAAACTGGTAGTAGTCGACGATGATCCCCCCTGTACCCCATATTGAATCAAAGGGACTAGGGGAACGGACTGACTTCGCCCACGTGCACCACCCGGCATCCCCTCCCGCTCCCATCTTATTGCTTCTCTACGAACCTCCAGCAAACTAGAAGTCGGTTGGCGGCGTACTAGCTGTTTAAGTTCACGACGCAGAGAACTATCCACTACATGTTCCACAAATTGGTCGCGTAACAGATTCTCAGAATTTGACATTACGTATGGGGACTGTTGCTTAACGCCCTCAAGGAGGCTCATTAGAGCGAGGGAAAACTCCAACAAAGTCTCCCCTTCCCGCTGCTTTCGTGAGAAAAAGGCCTCCTGTAATGCCACATATGATTGAGAGCAACCAAATACCTCTCGCAATGCGGAGAGAATTTTGTCTGGGTCCCCTTTTTCAACCGCGGAACGGTGCCGGATCTCCTCCCGTGCCTCCCCCTCCAAATGGTCAAACAAAAAAAATGCCCTATCAGTCACAGAGAGGTGACGCAACTGCATGCACGCTTGTACTTCCTCAATCCACTCCTCAATGCTGATGCCCGTATGGCCATTAAACTTTGGGCACCTTCGATCTCGAGGCACAAAAACAAATCTTTCCGGCTGGGTGGCACCCGTACCCAAGGGTACGGGTGCCCCCACAGGCATTACTGGAGCACTAAATGCTGCACTGGGACCCGGAAATTCAACAGTACGTTCTTGATGGAGCTTTTCATTATCAGTTTTTAGCTGCGCCACCAACTCTCTTAACTGTTGCAACTCTTCCTCCATAATAATGCACTCACCAATCGTAGAGGGAAGCCAACTGACAGGGGAGGTCCAGTTCACACCAACTACGCCGCTGTTTTGCCTCAAAAACAAACAAACAAAAAAAAAAAAAAACACAAGATACAAACACACAAGTATGCAAAAGTATATATATATTTCTTTTTTTTTTTTTTTTTTTTTTTTTAAATATACATAGTCACGTCCTCACCCAACACACCCAAAAAAAAAAAAGTAATCCTGCCGACTACGCCAATTTGTAACGTGGCGGTACAAAAGCAAAGGAGGTCGTAAGGGTGTTTTCCCACACTCTTAACACAAAATATGCATATGTATGACAATGTATGGTCGACTACGCCACCCCAGACCACTGGGGAAATAACAGCCCTAAGGGCACACAGGTTCGTCTTGAATGAGTGGGTGAGGAGACATGAATAATATGGAAAAGTTTATTATGTTTGTCAATATTGACCAATAAATAGCTAAAAACTTCCAAGTGAAAACTCTACATTGGCCATATAATAAACAGGAAGGCACACCATCAATCTGCATCTACACACACACAATAAATCAATTCCCATTAAAGAAAACCAAATGGCCAACAGGAGCGGTAGCTGGGGGTCCGGGTCGGCTGCCAAATTGTAGAACGAACCCCCCCCCCCCACAATAGTCCACTACAAATACCCAAATGCACACGTGAAAGTTGGATGGCAGCAGGCACACAGCACTATAACGTGAACACACCACACAAATGGCAGCCTCGCCTTCACCCCCCAGAGACCCAGCTCCTATAACAGAAAAAAAAGAAGAAAACACAAACTGATAACTACAATCGGACAGAAACTCAAAGAAATAAATAAAACAAAAATAACAAACGTTTATAAAGTACAATACCCCCAAATAAGTAAAACAAAAACACGGTAGACACGAGATGCTGATTCCAAGTTAGACCAAGGGAATTCCATATGCGGCGGCCCGGGGAGACGTTCAGCCTGCCCTCGAAACCATGCACTACACCCCGATAGCAACGTGAATCAACCGCTGGGTTGCTATCGTGATAAAGGTCGAGGCAAAACAGCGACGCAGTCGCGATCACGGTTCAGTGTTGATGCTCACTTCCCACTAATTAGCCCAAAAAGACTCAGTTATGCAGGAGAGCCCACGGGATGATCCTGCACGCAAACCGCTTCGTAGTTGCACACCATATTCAATATAGCGGCTCAGTCAGACCATATGAGTGACGTGCTATCAATGCCACGGTGAAGAGTGGGCAGCCAGCACAAAGCAGCGGGAAGGAAAAAAAAAAGAGCAGCTTACAATCCAAGCCTGTGGCGACCACGGATGACGTCACGAGGGAAATACATGGACGCATGCCAAGTGGCCATAACATGTCCTTTATATATCTCAAACCAAATAAGGAGGAGGGGTTACTAAACTAAGCACAGGTGGATGACATTCCCTACAGTGGATTCAACCACCCTGCTACATATACATTTTATTTTATCTATAAAATCATTACTGTGCTGAATATTGTTCAATTTTATGCAGAACAACATACAGGCGCGCGGGTAATCCCAGCAAACACAGAACGTTGTGAGGACGTCGCCAGTTAGTCGTCATTTGGTCAGCGCGACATTACTTTATGGCGACGTTGTGAGGACGTCGTGGTAAAGTTCCATTTTTTGGAATCTCGGCTAACTTCCCAGAAACGTCGTGGGCACGTCCTCAAAATACGTCGCTAGTTAGTTCCTTTGGGGACGTGTGTAGCGACGTGGTCAGTTGGTCTTCAGATAACTTTTAATATTATTGCACTACATGTATTATTATTATTAAGATACCATTTGAACAGCCTATTTTTTTGGGAAATAAGTTATACAAAAAATTCATCAAGCATGTTAAAAGATGGCATGAATTATATATATATATGCCATCAGTTTAAGAACAAAAAAAAATTTACTTAGCAAATGGTGATAATGTTTGTTAATGAAAGAGTACAGGACAAATGAACATTTAAACCTTAAACTAGCAGCGCACGTCACTTTCTAAATGAAGTGCGCGACGTGCGCGTGCCCGTCATTTTGTAACGGTCATCTTCCAGCGGACGGACACGGAGGAAAGGTAAGCGCTATAAATCTACTTTTATTCATAGATTTTAACTGATATAACGTTAAATGCCATCAAAGAGGAGTAGTGTTTTGTATTTTTGTAGGTTTTCTTATTCAATTTAATAAATAAATGCTCTTGTTTCGCTAATTAGCTCAAAATCAGTCTCAGAGGTGGTCTAAGGTAACGTTAACTGTTAAAATCTAATATAACCTTTCCTGTTTTAAATTATTTGAAATTTAACACGATAAACTATACAGTATTCACTTTCTAATTATATATATATTTTTTAACGTAGTAACTTAACGTTAATTAGTTTGTTTGAATGTCTGCTGCTCGCTCTTGATGATGCTCATGCTAGCCATGCTGTGAACTTGAATATAAACCGCTGTATGAAGTTTAACGTTAATTAGACCGAGGCTGCCGAAATCATGTTCAGTGTATGTGGGATTAATAATTTCCCCTTTTCTCCCTCAAGTGGCAGGCTTGTAAATTCTGTCATCTGTTCATTATTGGTGTTGATGGTGTTTTTCACATGCACGCTTTTTAATGCTAGTTTAATTCTCAAATAGATCTGATACTTTCGTTTCACAAAAAGTAAACAAATTGTTCACTTTTTAACTGGCTGCCACCAGTTGAGTCAATGATTCAGTGAGTTCCTTATGGGGAAATATATTTGTTACCACCTAGTAATTTAAATGTATTACTTATTGCTTTTAAAATGAACACATATATTTATCATCAGGTGAAGAGACAGTTTGGGCAGCAGCAACAAGACAACTATTACAAGTAGAGATGGGTTTCAAGAACTGGTACTAATTTGGTTCCTGACTTGTTCGGTACTGAAAACATTTATATAAGCTACAGGATCAATAGTGCTGCTATCAGTATTCTTGTAACATTGATTCATTACCCTTTAGACACAACCACATATCATGTAAATCATCTCAGAGTGGATGGCAGCAAGGATCCAGGATCAAGAGATCATTCATCATGGAGACTGTTCCACAGGAAGCAGTTTATCCTGGGTGAAAAACTAAACCTGGTTGTTTCAGCATCACTCAGGCAAGACTAAATACATTTAAATTGATTTCAGTTGGTTATGTGTTTCAGGTCATCCTGACCATTCTGCTGTTCTGGATGTAAGGCCGTGCTGGATATACATTTCTCATGGGTGAAAGATTTGTGCAGCTGTATCCAGACATATAACGCCCCATTCACACGGGGAGTCAACGCCTCTCGTTTACTTTTAAATGGAGTGACGTCAAGCATGGTGAAATTAGTTCTGGGTCCGTTGGTCGTGGCAGAAGTTGAAAACTTTTCAAGCGCCAATGCAGCCGTCCTCCAGTCAGAACGTCTTATGCAAATACCCTAGCGCAGACGCAAGCCAATCGAGTGCATGCAATACCAGAAAACTAATGTGATTGGCTGTCACTATGAGAAGAGACAGTAATTCCGATCCGATATCAGTGTCGTTTTTTTGCATTTTTTTTAAAATCAATGTAGAATTTCTATGCTTCATTGTAGGGATGTCAATTTTCATCGTTTAAATTAACGATCAATTAATCGATTAATCGTTAACCTTAATGCTGCAAAATGAGTCTATTGCAGCAACATCCAGTCACTGGTATGACAGGATGTGCAAAAGTGTGTGTGTGTTTATTTATGTATATATATATATATATATATATATATGTATGTGTGTGTGTGTAAAATACATTTCTTTTAAATGTATAGCACAGTAATGAAGGCAGCAACGTGTGGTAGATGGGACAGAACAAGAAAGACTTAATAATCTTTCATTGTGCTAATGTATTATAATACGAAAGGGTATGGCTCTTATACAGTGCGCAGTGCTTATACACAACCAGTGCGCAGAATGATGCACTTGAAGCAACACAGAGTCACAGCGTGTAGCATTACTCATAGAAATGTTCAAAATGCCAAGGGAAGAGATATTGATGTTGTGTATTATATGTGTGCAATATTTTGAGCATTTTCTTTTAACAGTTTTAAATCTTAGTTATTGTACAATCTTGAAGAGAGTTTCATTGTTCTGACTATAGTAACTAGGGCTGGGATGATATGCTTATCTGCCAATTCAATACTATCCCGATACTTGTGTGCCTATTCAATATATATTTATAATTATATATATATAATTGAGTATTGTGATTATAGTTATATAACTATTGCAATTCGTGACATCCAAATTGTCTATAAAATGATTTGTTTGTTTCTGTAGATTTGAGGGAAAGATTAAAAACAAGGAGGTCTGGGAATGACTAAAGGGAACTGACAGCAGTGAGGGAAGGAAGTAATCACCAGAATGTAAGTTCTTTGAGAATGTGTGCATTGTTTATTACAAGTTGAGTTTTCATTTAAATGTAGCAATGTACACAATGGTCAAACGTTTTAAAAGTATAGTTTATTTCTATAATGCACAGCTATATTTTCAGCATTAATTACTCCAGTCTTCAGTGTCACATGATCTTCAGAAATCATTCTAATATGATGATTTACTGCTCAATAAATTTTTCTGATTATTATCAGTGTTGAAAACAGTTATGCTGCCCAAAATTTTTGTCTAAACTACAGTTACATTTATTTATTTATTTATTTTGGGGGGGGAGCAATAAAAAATTTTTAATACCAGTGGTAAAGAAGACTTTTGTAATTTTACAAAAGATTACCTTTTTTTTTTCCAATGTTTTGAACTTTGTCATGTAATCATGAAGAAAAAATTTGACTCTCCAGAAGTTTTCTTCCTCATCATTTCTATTATGGGGAGCGTTTCCCAAAACAAAATATTGGTCACAAGTTCCATCGTAACCAATAGAGTTCAGTGGAGTTAATGACCGTAGTAAGCTAACTGCAGATGTGATTCACATCATGTACGTCATGAGCAGATGTACACTTTGATCAAAATGTTTTTACCCTTTTGAGTAAAGTTACTGAAAAATTCAGCTTTGCCTCATAATTATTTCGATAAATAAATTTTAAAGTATATTTCGAAAAAGAGTATGAAAACTGTTATTTCTTTTTACAATTTTTTTTTTTTTTGTAATTTTGATTAAATTAATTTTTAATAGCCTTGGTGAGCAGAAGAGACTTGTCTTGAAAACCATAAAGAAAAGATTCCAGATTTTGACTGGTTGTGAACATACATGAGCAACATTAACAAGATGATTCTTCCTTTCAGCTGCCAGAGAAGGATATTGACCGTGCAGGCCCAGGATGAAGAAGAGGAGGAAGAACACATTTAACAATTTTCTCATAAACTTTCCATGTGTTATAATAAAAACAATGAACATGACTACAATAATATGCTAAATGTTATTAAAAGATTCCAGTTTGCAAGAAATCTGAGTGTCTGACTCTACACTAAAGGAACTCTTTTCTGAAGAACATCAGGTGCTGAGAAGAAGCATTGTTATTACAGCAAAACACTGCATCAAGCCTCCTGTCCTTCCCTCAGAAGAGCCTGTCTTCTGCTGCTGGGGTAAGACACTCTTCCTCGTCTCTATCGGCTGTCCAGCACCTAACTCTGCCTCCTCAGCACTGTCTGAAAGAGTCTTCTCCACAGTCAGTAATCAGAGATCACAGATTCTTCTGAGAAAGTCAATACGCTCATTCTCTTAAAAAACTTTGTTTTTTCGGGTGGGACAAATAATACAGGAGAGATGCTAGAAATCTCTATATTGTTCATTTTTCATATCTTTATGCTTTATGAATGTTTTTCTTCTGAGAAGCATAAAAATTATGGTTCTTTGGTAATTGCTATATTGTTTAGGTTTATCCTCTGATAGTGAGCACAGAGCCCTGATCATGACATGCAAGAAAAAGAAAAAAAATAATGTCCATGATTTACTAATTCGTTCCCTCGATGTACTAAAACGTGCATGATTACTTTTACATTTCATTGATTTGCTTAATCGTATGCACAATTTACTAATTCGTTCTCTTGATGTATAAATAGTGTACATGATTTAGCAAATCGAGGGAATGAAATAGAAAATCGTGCACATGAATTAGCCTATATTTTTTCCTGCATGCCGTGTAATTAAAGCACATCACCACCAGACATTTATACCAGGAGCCTCATATACGACGCTCACTGCAGTATCTGCTGAATTGTTTCATATCTATTTATCATGTATTTTTTTGTTGCACCAAATTATGTAGAGTTGTATCAATAAGTGTACTGATAATTATATATCATTTTCACTGATAACGTCATTAACTATCCCCATCCTTAATAAGACAAACATTTTCTATTGTTTATATTGTGTAATCTGTGAATTTATGTGTTTTGTGTGCTCATGACTTAGAAACACTTTGCATGGTTAAAGAACAGGTGCAATGTTTAAAATGTTTTGGCTTAGTATTTGTAGTAGTGCTGAATAAATGTTGATTTGTGAATGAATGCAGTGTTTTTTTATATTAGAATGTAATGTTTTTGTATTGGTTTGCATTTCATGTATGTAATTGATGTATTTACTATGAATCCCCTATAGTTAGATTACGATTCGATTTCATAAGGTTTATTTTTTTGCACCAGAGATGGATTGAGTTTATTAGTTTTTTATGTATTTCAAGGTAATGGTGAGGTGAAAATACGTTGCTGCGACCAATATGATCCGGTAATGTCACGTCCTCATAACGTGCCAGTTTGGTCGTTAGGAAATACTCATAACGTCCCAGCGACGTTCCACTATAACGTCCCCACGACGGATATGGGAATCACAAAGTTACGTCACTGGAACGTTATTTGGTATGTCGCTGCGACCAATATGGTACTTTATAGTAACGTTCTCATAACGTGCCAGTTTGGTCGTTAGGACGTACTCATCACGTTCCAGCGACGTTCCACTATAACGTCGCCACGACGGATATGGGAATCACAAAGTTACGTCGCTGGAACGTTATTTGGGACGTCTCTGCGACGAATATGGTCTGGTCCAGTTACGTCGTCACGACGTAACTGTGTTAGCTGGGATCACCTTTATCGAGTTTCGCGGTCTTTTCGAGTGATGGAAAAGCCTGATGCTTTGCATAAAATAAACAATTTTATTCATAAAGATACATAACAACAGAGATGTAAATTACTTCTGTTTAACATTTAATTTTTAGTTTTACTGTTTGTTAAATGAGTTTAAATATGGACAATATGTATATTAAAAACGATATAAGCAATGCTATAAATGATAATTAAAGGAAAATAAAGGAAGTTAACATGCAACTCTGCTAACACACGATCGACGTAACAGTTACATAAGGTATTGGTAATTTTTGGTAATTCCATGACTTACCAATTGACAACGTAACTACGACGTCGCATGCACGTAATTGTATTACCATCACATTACCAACTCACAATGTCGTCAGTACGTCCTTCCAACGTAACAAGATAACCAAGAACGTCCCAGATAGGTCCTCTATTCGTAATATATTGGTAACTTCATGACTTACTGGCAACTGTAACTACAACGTCGTACACTGTAAAACCCGACAAGTTAACTTAACTCAAACCGTTTGAGTAAACAGATTGCCTTGATTTAAACCATGTAAGTTTTAAAACTTTGCATTCAAGTAATTAAGTGATTAACTAAGTGCTGATTGTTAATTAGTGATGAACAGCTGCTGTTAACAAACAGAATTACTGAAGAAAAGAGAAACACAAGAACTACTACAACTGACTTCAGACACAGCCTTAGATGAAATCAACTGAAATAAAATACATGAAATCTCTCAAGATCTGATTAAACAACCCCACAAACAGCATCACCAGCTCCACTTATTAATAACCAGACTGACTTTATTTCTGTCAGACGTCTACAGAAGATCTTATTGAGAATGAACTAAGGTTTAGATGTTGATTTATTGTTTCATTTGAAGTAACCATGTTAGAGATCAGTGTTTGCTTTAGTTGGGCTCTTGACCCTTGATTTCTCTCTTTGTGTTTTCTCTGGCTGTTATAACCGTGTGTTTCTAAAACACATTTGTTGTAATTCAAAAGCCCAGAAGAAATGCCATCAGGTGTTAACCTGTACCTAGATGTAGGTTGTTATACTTTATTTTGGCGATGGCAGTCATCAATTATTGAACTGCTTGAGTCTAATCTCTGATGAAATAGGTGTTGTGTAATTTGATTATAGTAAAAGTGATTCTAAGAGCCAGTGGTTCTGTAATAATCAGTTAATACAAAGACTTTCCAAACAGTTAGGTCATCTATGGTGTCAACTAGTCACACACAGACATCAATAATCAGAATAAGAACCTCAAGAATGGTGACCATAAAAAAAAATGCTGCAGAGCATGCTGGGAGCCATGGATGAATTTTGTACTACAATAGTACCCAACATGCATTGCAGCATGTTTTTATCATGACCATTGTAGAGGTTCATATTCTGATTATTGATGTCTGTGTATGACCAACTACTGGCATAGAAGAGATATTATGTGTACAAAATGTTAATGAAGTCATTTTTATATTAACTGAATCTTAGAGTCATTTTTACTAGAACCTGTTCTACTAATTATATCTATTTCATCAGAGATTAAACTCCGGACAGACCAATAATTTAGTGATGGGATTTATGGCTCTTTGAGGGGATCCGGATCTTCGCGATACCGTTCCTTTCAAAGAGCCGAACGGCTCTTTTGGCTCTTTTTAAATATTTAGTCAGTTTTAAGAAGCCATCTTGGGGGCATCTCAGTTTATCCTGGAAATAATCACTGGGAAGAAAAATGAGGTGAGATTTGTAGTCAAATAATTAAAACTCAGATATCACACACCAATATCTGAGTTTGAATTATTCTGAAATATTGATTATTACCTCATTTGTCATGTGTGGACTATATTCCATAGGGTTGCACAAATCCCTCTGCTTAGACAGTGACATCACTATTTTGGATTTACCTTTAGTACAAAGTGTGTGTGTGTGCAAAGCTACGTTGACTTATGTTATTCATACAATACCTACTCAAATAAACATCAAAAATAAAGCCGGCTGCAATGAATTTCTGTGCAAAACAGCTTTTACTACAAACACTTTCACACAAGAACATTGTTATCACACAATAACATTTTGATAGAAAACAAAAAATATTTAAAGTAGATAAAATTAGAATAAATAAAATGGAAATGTCTATATACTACATACTATTACTACTGTAAACTTTGCAAATAGGACATCAGCCCCTTCAAGTCAATGAACAATAACAAAGTGGGCGGCAATGAACATGCACAACTAATAACTAATATCATCACGCTATAAAGGGTTGGCCTGCGCTGGGTGCGCCCCTCCCCCTATAACTGTTCTGTCTCGCGGAGGAGCTCATTTGTGTGCATCTGTGTGAAATACGCATAGGAAAAAAGAACGACAGAAAGAACGGCTCCCCTCCAGCCGCGACTCGGCTCCCATCGTTCATGTTTATGAGTCGTTCAAAAGAATCGGTTCGATCGCGAACGTCACAACTCTACAATAATTGTGAATAATAATGAATAATTATCATTACCTACATAAAGTATAACCAGTGTTGGGAAGGTTACTTTGTAAATGTAATAGGTTACAGATTACAAGTTACCCTGTTTAAAATGTAATAGTAGTGTAACTTTTTCAATTACTTTATTAAAGTAATGTAACTAATTACTTTTGAGTACTTTTTGATTACTTTTCTAAATTTGTGAAAATTAAAGAATAATACATAAAAGCATATACATCAACTTAAATACAGTTATCTAATAAGCATGTGACGTATTCTGTGTAATAAACTCCTGAAACATTGGTGTTTTTTTGAAACTGCTGTCTCTGTATATGATGATAGTTTTCTCAAAATAAGTAAAATGCACATTAAGTGACACAAAGCAGTTCTAGAAATTGTGTTTATGTGCTCGTGTACTCCTATATTGAGATGGCAGAGGTTGAAAACACTGCGAGCTTCAGTAGGCCTATGTGTAGTAAATGAAACCATGTCTTTGCCATTAATTTACAGGAGGGGCGGACTGGGAAAAAAATTCAGAATGGAAAATTCAAACTCATACAAACAAATTCATGGACAAAACTATTTTTTGTGTGGACCTGACATAAAAAAATGTTTAAATCTTTAATTTGGGGACATGCAAAATAATTAAAAGTTATCTCCTGAACTGCACCTTCACTTCCATTTTTCTCTTCAGTCTCTTTATTTTGCCGTTATCCATCTCTCTCATGACTTTAATACTCAAGATTGAACAAAACTATACTTTACAATACAATACTCTACAATGCTACAATATATTTATAGAAAAAATCCTAATACTGTACAGGAGTCATGTTTTTCCCTTACAAAAAATTACCATGCTTTTATTAGCCTATTTAAAAGTAAAATAACCTTGTTTTATTTTTATTTTTTTTTTTGCAAATGGATAAATAAATACATTTGTAAAATAATTTTACATTTTTGGTTATCACAGTTAAACAATAGTAACCATTTTCTCTGGATTTATAGTTAAAAATTAAAATGTTAAATTTCGTAAGGGTTGTGTTGTTGTCTGTCTTAGCTCCCTCTAAACCTATAAAAAAATCTGTTTTTTTTTTCAGCTAAATTACTACTGTAACATCACAACAGATAATAATGATGTCCTTTATATAGTATTTTGAGTGATGACTGATGAGCAACGTGCTGCTGCTTGATTAAATAAATAAAAAAACAAAGACAAAAAGGCATCTTTACAGATGAAACTGACCTGAAACCCTGAACAGTAGTTCAGCTTCTCTGCTCCAGCAATCCCCCCTCTCTCTCTCTCTCTCTCTCTCTCTCTCTATCTCTCTATCTCTCTCTCTCGCATTGATTACTCTGAGTCTGATCCAAACCGTTTGGCGGAGGCGCGGAGAGCGCGCGAGTCATGACTAACAATTCATGACTTATTAGAGATTTAATTATCAAATGGCGGATTCGCAAATGATCGCTTTAGTACATTCGGCAGGCAATTATACAATAATGATATTAAATAGTGGGGCAAAATCGGCTGCCAGGCCACCGGGAATTGTCCTGGTTCTCCCGGTGTCCAGTCCGCGCCTGATTTCCACAGACACGCAGAACGCTAGTCGATGTAAGTTTTGATTCAAGTGTACTGACCTACTTTTGATTTAGTCATCCAAAATGTGGGATATTCCGTCCGCGTTAGGCATTTAGGGATTCTATGAACCAGACTGTGTTTCCGCATCCCGGAAATTATTAGCGCGGTATGTTTCAGAATAGTCAGTGCAATTTGGGAAAGAAATCAGTTAAATCTGTATGTGGATGTGTGTAAATATTCAAATGTAATCCCCTTTGTAATCGTAAAAAATTTCATAAGTAACTGTAATTTAATTACTCATTTTTTCTTAGTAACTGTAACTAATTACAGTTACAATAATTTTGTACTTAAATTACGTAACGCCGTTACATGTAACTAGTTACTCCCCAACACTGAGTATAACAACCTACACCTACTGTAGGTACAGGTTAACACCTGATGATATTTCTTCTGGGCTTTTGAATTACAACAAATGTGTTTTAGAAACACACAGTTATAACAGCCAGAGAAAACACAAAGACTGAAGTCAAGGGTCAAGAGCCCAACTAAAGCAAACACTGATCTCTAACATGGTTACTTCAAATGAAACAATAAATCAACATCTAAACCTTAGTTCATTCTCAATAAGATCTTCTGTAGACGTCTGACAGAAATAAAGTCAGTCTGGTTATTAATAAGTGGAGCTGGTGATGCTGTTTGTGGGGTTGTTTAATCAGATCTTGAGAGATTTCATGTATTTTATTTCAGTTGATTTCATCTAAGGCTGTGTCTGAAGTCAGTTGTAGTAGTTCTTGTGTTTCTCTTTTCTTCAGTGATTCTGTTTGTTAACAGCAGCTGTTCATCACTAATGCTCTATCAGCACTTAGTTAATCACTTAATTACTTGAATGCAAAGTTTTAAAACTTACATGGTTTAAATCAAGGCAATCTGTTTACTCAAACGGTTTGAGTTAAGTTAACTTGTCGGGTTTTACAGTGTATATATATATATATATATATATATATATATATATATATATATATATATATATATATATATATATATATATAATTTAAATGTCTATTCATGGTCAATATGGGCCACCAAAACGTTCAAAGTGGGTGAAGCCACTTTTTTTAAAATGGCTATAAGTCTGGACTGATGGGATATTTTCACCAAACTCTGAACAGATATGTGTATGTAAGAGTGTATTAAATTCTGCAGATGGCCACTTGGTGGTGCTTTAACATGAAATGAGTTTAGATATAACTACAACCCTTAGTTTGATTGACCTGAAAACTGGCATGCAGTGTCTTTGTCCAAGATACCAAGATTGCCTTTGAGGACTTTACTGTATCTTAAAAACCTTAGCTGTTGTTTTTCCACACACACCTATGACGTCCGACCACATGGCAGAGCTCTTCATTCAGAGCAACTTTGCCTCAATCGTTCGTAAAACATTGGAGATTATTTTCAAAATCCAACTTTCACAAACTAGTTCTAGCTTATTGGCTCAACCTCAATAACCATAAAATAATAATAATAATAATAATTTAAATTGATGCACAAGGGTTTAAGCTGGTTTTAGGTCTGGTGTAGGCTATATATTGGCCCAATCGGGCCAAAAACCATGTACTAGTTCTCCAAAGTAGTTCATTCAAAAACTTTACAATCAAATCAGAGATGTGTTTTGTCCATCTTGAGTCAAGGTAACAAATTTGTGTACTTAATGTAAAATAGATTTATTAAAGGAGATATATTATGCCCCTTTTTACAATATGTAATATAAGTCTCTGATGTCCCCAAAATATGTCTGTGAAGTTTCAGCTCAAAATACTCCATAGATCAATTATTATAAAATTTTGAAAATGCCTATTTTGAGTGGAAACAGAAACTAGCACTTGAAACCTGGGGCCCGTTCTTCGTACGTCGCTAACTCAGTTAGCTGGATTTGATTGTTGACGATTTGGCGTGATCTTGGATCATTTGGTTCTTCGAAGCTCATCCCGGAGCTGCTGTCATAGCAACAGGTCCGTAAGCTTAAACCTGCTCGGGAGCAGCTTATTTCATGTAAACAGGATTAGATCGCTTCTTTTCAACCAAAACTGATACTAAAATATGTCTGCTACCACCGCTAATTTATTACAAGAGTATCGTACTGATCCAGGGACAATAATTTAAAATAATAATCATTAAAAAAATTATTTAAAATATAAAAATGCTGTGTAGTCCATAACCGCCTACTATAGACACAGCCAGTTTTACTCACTGAAATATTTATTTGTCATAAAAGTATTACTTCATAATTGTATTAGAGTCTTACACACATGCTATACAGATAATAGAGTCGTGCATTATTTTGAGTGATAACTGCTATTATAAGAGTGGCTTGATGGAGCGCAGGAGATGCAGATAACATGATATTGACCCTTAAGAAACTTTCATTAATGCTGTCACGTAACAAATCTGTCCAAATATAAAATGAAATGAACAGATAATTTCTACACTGAAATAAAAATGTAAAGACTGCACAACTATTATAAATTGCGAATATAAATAATTGGGAATCATGAAAAAAATTCTTAAAAAATAAAAACATGTATCTATTATCTGTTTCATATATCTATTATAACATTTATGTAGTTTTGTTTGCTAGGCTGTTTCCTTATAAAAGTCCAGAAATTTGTCAAGTTTTTCGTCAGGTGTCGTTTTAAATTATATGACGTAATCACATTGCCGTCTTGCCACCAGCCAATCGCTGCACTGCTGATCATGGTTTCGAGTATCGATACATATCCCCTTTTAAACCAACACATGAACGCGCAATTATCTCAGATAACTCAATCCAGCGATACTAATCATACACAACAGGTGTGTTCGAAGAACCCAATTAGCCGGATCATGATTAGCACGGTGATATCATCTTGGATGTGTCATTTGATCCCGGATGTAATAAGCGACGTACGAAGAACGGGCCCCTGCTCAGGAACAGCTTATTTCATGTAAACAGGATTAGATCTCATCTTTTTAAGCAGAACTGATACTTAAAATCTGTCCACTATGATCGCTACCTTATTAGTAGAGTATCCTACTGATATAGGGACAATAATTTAAAACAATAATCATTTAAAAACTAATTTAAAGATAATATAATGTTGTGTAGTTTTTAATACTATAGACAGCAAGTTCATCATAATTGTATTAATTAGTCTTACACACAGATAATACATAAATAAATTTAAATTAAATAAATACATATGTGGCAATGCTGAAGGAGGGGGGGAGGGGGGGGGGGGAATGTTGGAAGTAAGTTTGAACACACCCAAATACAATCCGACTACGCCACCCCGTAAAGAAACGGGGAAATAACCAAAAATAAGGGACACAGGTTCGTAGGCTGAAGTAATCCGAGAGAGGCGTGTGAACAATGTACAAAAGACTTTATTCAAATCACCATAATTAGTTAAAACGTCAATGATAATCAATGTCAATTGTCAGGTCACCATACAACACTGTCACAATCAGAAACTTTTTGTAAAAACGAATTAATTAACTAATTAATTAATTAATTAATTAGTTAATTAATTAAACTAACTAACCAACTAATTAAATTCAGTAATACAGTGGAAATATTTCCATCAAAGTAAACAAAAACATTTATCAAGAAACACTATTACAATATCAAACTTAAAATATTGAAAGTATACAAAACAAAATACTAATAAACAACGATATAAACACCACACAAAATGAAATGAATGCAACAGTCCGAATCGAGCAGGTCCCATAATCAGAGTTTCCCAACACAAGCATGGAAACACTTATCAGGGCACGAGCGATGACACTAATAATGCCCTAAATGTAAACCAGCCCAAAAAGCAGGGAAAGAAAAACAGAATTCTTAATTAAATACTTGTCTTGCGAAAAAGAGGAAGCAGATTGATCACGCTTACCCAAAGCAATTCCTCGTGCCACATGAAGTGTATAGTCGCTCACAGCTCATAATGAATTAACATGCAGGAAGACTTTTCACTGATTTCATGGCTAAGAGTTAAACAGATAAGTAATCACCCGACACCAAAATAACAGTAGGTAAAAAAACACCCAACCGGGCATAAAACCCACGTCTACACCGGCACACTCAGTACGGGCGGTACCAGTCGTGACGCACCCCGAGGCGATCTAACTCCAGCCTTAAAATACCATCAGCGCCACCTCCAATAGGCTATGGTGGGTGACAATCATGCACCAATGAGCCAATGAAACTAAACTATGTCACCCACACATTTATGCATTTAGCAGCCACTTTTATCCAAAGTGACTTACAGTGCATTCAGGCTAACAATTTACACCTATCCTGTGTTCCCGGGGAATCGAACCCCCAACCTTGGGTTTGATAGTGCAATGCTCTACCAATTGAGCTACAGGAACACTAGATAATGTAGTCGTGCATTAATTTAATTGATGACAGATAATATGGGAGTGGCTTGATGGAGCGCAGGAGATAACATGATCTTGACCCTTAAGACACTTTATTAATGCTGTCATGTAACAAATCTGTTCAAAATTTATTTGAAATATGAATTGCTAATTACTACATTGAAATAAAATGTAAAGCCTGTACAAATATTAGAAGTTGTGAATATAAATAATTGGGAATCGTGTTAAAAAATGTAAAATAAAATCAAAACAGTTCACATTTAATTTATCTGTTATAACATTTATTTAGTTTTGTTCTCTTGGTTGTTTCCTTATAAAAAGTCCAGAAGTTTGTCAAGTTTTTCGTCAGGTGTCTTTTTTAATTATATGATGTCATTACGTTGCTTTCTTGCTGCCAGCCTATCGCTGCACTGCTGATCGTGGTGTCGAGTATCGATAGCAAACCAAAACCCTTTCAAACCAAACCAACAATGCATTAGAAGAACCGAATTAGCCAGATCCTGATTAGCGCATCAGTATCATATAGGATGTGACATTTCATCTGGGATCTATTAAGAGACGTACGAAGAACGGACCCCAGGTCTTCATCTCGTCTTTTTCAATTCTGCTGTGTTCAGCTGTGATTGTCTAGTTTGTTGTTTTGATTGGTTTGCTCTTTTCTATCATTTGGTGCTCATTTTCCTTTATCTTCTGTTAATTTTACATCAGGGAAAAAGTGCCTTGAAGTAAAACCCACTACACAATCTTTTCTGAAACACAAAACATCAAAGAGCTTTGCATGTTTGTGAGACAGGTATTAATCAAAACAAGGTCAACTTTGGAAGATTTCTGTATATATATATATATATATATATATATATATATATATATTATAAATAACATTTCCATTCATTACATGATTATTTATATGCTTGTGAATACTATATACTCTATTGAATAAGAGGAAACAAACAAAAAAAAAAAGGATAGCTGCACCTGTATAATTGATCATGTCACCTTAGTCATGCACTTACTAAACTGTTGTACTCTTTTGGTTGGGGGGGGGGGGTTCTCTCTGAAACTAGTCTGAAATCCTGATTAAATCATTCCAAAGGTATTGTCTGGAGTCTGTCTGGTTATTGGTTACATCTTACCTTGCAATGTCTTGCAATGAGAAGTGTTTTTAAACCTGTTGTCCAACAAAAGAGAGCATTTATAGCAAATTAAAATTATTTGATATTTTACAACTATTTTACAGACAGAGCACTGCGAAAATCAATTTTTAGCCACAGTCTGTCCCGAATAATTTTATCCATGGCAAAAAAAATAAAAAAATAATAATGAATTCCTATTAGTTTTATTCAGCTTGACTCCGAATTTAGATTGATCAGGGTGTGTGTGGCCAAACCCTTTTATTATGACACTTTTAAAGAAGATAATTTGTACAAATACAATAGGGTCTGGTGCTCGGACCTGGGAAGGCAACAAGAGTTGGAATGCAGTTCCATTGTGAAATAGTGAAATTGGAATAGCTATTAGAAACAGGAACAGAGCATTTACGAAGATAAAAGCATCTCACTCAGATCTAGATCTAAATAACAGCAAGAAAGCACAACTTCCAGTCAAGAACCTTTAGAATTGAAAAGTAAAAGTGAGTGCAGAGAATTCTGAAATATTATGAAAAACTTTGAACATTAAAGAGCCATTGCTAGGGCAAAGACGACTGTATGATCTGACTTCTGATGCTCAGAACTGTGACACTGACCTCAGCTGGTGAAAATGAGTTATTGGTTACGGATATGACTAGTCTATAAATTTGTACAACATTGTACAAATATATAATATAGACAAATAGAGAATAAATCTTTCCAACTTCCTTTCTTTCTGCTTGCTGACAATACTTACATCAAAAAGACTCCCATAATTTTAACATTAGCATTTGTTTTGCTTCTTTAAGCATACTATCAAACAGAAACAATGTAAAAGAAACTGAACGTGTTGCAGACAAGCGGAGATTCCATTTAATAGCCAGAAGATCTAATAGGGATAGATATACAGTATAGATAGATAGATAGATAGATAGATAGATAGATAGATAGATAGATAGATAGATAGATAGATAGATAGGAGGCACCTAAACATCCCAGTCTTGAAAATCTCCTACTTGAGAGCTACTTCACAAACCTAAACATCTAGCATTTCAATACAAGTATTTTATGTAAAATGGAAAACGTTTAACCCACGTGAACAGTTTCAAAAATAAGGCCAGCCCCACAGGAAAACCACAGACTTACACAGCAGACTCTTAAAGGATGTACGAGTACCATGTGACTATTCGTAAAGGCAAGAAACCATTCTACATGTGCTTCGTTACTGGTGCTCATGACCCTTGTACTGGGACATTTTCTTAATTTATTCTTAGTTAATCCTTTTATAAATGTATTACTTTTTTCATTTATAAAAAGTCTTTAGTTTTAATTTAGGCTGTTGTTTTATGATGCAAAATCGAAAGTATTTTTTCCAAAGGAAGTTAGGCAGGTAAGTGAATCCAAGCACTCAGTCAATGATGCTTTTATGTCTTTGTGTAAAAATTTATGTAACACATATCAGCTATGATTAAACAGAATGTTTAAGTTCACTTAACACAATATACATTTATTCAAATTGTCAGCTATTGTGGACACATTTGAAATTAGTAGCGTAGAATAAATTGTGAGCATGAGGTCATAATTAAATCATGTATGCAAAAGGACTGTGGTTCTTAGGTCATGAGTAAATGTGAGTGTAATTTAGTGTAAAACTGCAATACAGAAAGTTTAGTCAATAGGCCTACAGTATGTCAGAGGAGCGCGGAAAGGACTCGTTGTAGAACAGTGAGTGAACAAAGGTAAGATTGGGTCTGTTTTCAGATACTCATTTAAAACACTACAAAACACTACAGTGGTGGTAGCTTTTCTGGTGTCCTGGGCGAACCACCCCTTTCTGTAACCTCAAAATAAAATGAATGTTACATAGATATAGCAAGATGAGTGATAGCTGCAGAAATGATCTCCTTCTCCCCCCTGCCTTCTCTGCCTCTCGTTCTCAAACTCAAAGTTCAGTAAGAATAAGTATATCCCACATATCATGTATCTTGTGAATCTGTTGGTTTCCCCCTTCATGTTTAGTATCGTTCTAAAGGTCAATGTGCGACTGGTAAAATGGTCTCAATTTCACAGTAGTCACTTTCTTTGTTACTTGTCTAAGAATATAAGCGATGTGACAAAACACTACGGCGGGATTCTGTAGTCAGAAAACCCCTATGCAGTGTGAGAGAGTCTCTGGAACTTTGCAATAGAACTCTCTCTGCTGTCAGGTATGCGTTTCTTTTTCTTTTCAAATGTGTAAAACACATTATGCTCACAGAACACACTTTATGGTTTGTGTACTACATGTGCACATAGGCTAGATAAGTTTGTTCTTAAGCACATGATTGCTTTGCTGTACGTGTTCTTTGAAATACTTAGAAAGAAGGTTAAAGATGCTATGCATTTTGCATATATGTCTTGTGTAAAATTAGAATAACGGTAACATTGGAATTATTCACTAATTAAAAGTTACATGTGTGACTATAATGAGTTTGTTTTACTCCTACGTGGAACACCTGGCTGTTTCCCATATAGTGTAGCTGCAGTGATCCATGTACAGGATCATAGAATTGACATGTTGCTACAGTGTGATTCACAAATGCATAATTTTTTTCTGAATTGAACTGAAGGCTCATGAATGATAGTAGCAGTAGGCACGTCATTGGAGACCTTCTGATTTCCGTCTATCACTGATGTTATCAAGTTGTATAGGAAATTTGGTGACCTGCTGTTTGCTTAAGCAAGGCTCAAATGAGACATTAGGTCCCCAATGAACAAATAATTGAAAGTATGGGATTTCCAAATTAATAAAATATCTAAATTAATAAACAGTTAATATTTTGTTATCAGCTTTTGATTAGAAATACAGTCTAAATTGAGTGATCACTTAAAATTAGGGTCAGACTGAACATAGAGTAAAACTGAAATAGAAACTAAGGGTGAACTTTGAAGAAGCACATGTAAAAGACTGAACACGCATTAAACTTTTAACCAGGCTGCTGGCCTTTGCTTTTGGACCGGTGGGTGGATCCTTACTATACATAACTTACAATTTAAATTTTATGACATGACACCTGGGGCTTGACATTATTTTATTTTTCTCAAAATTAGCCATTTAGCTTTCCCACTGGAATAAATTTCGTTGTTGGGAAGAAAAGTTACTGCATACTAAAATTTACTTAAATTGATTCCCAGATAATTTTTGCCTATATAAAGGGCATTTATTCCTAAACATATGCTTAAAAAGGGCTGTTGCAGATCAAATTTAATCATTTAGATGCGTTTACACAGACAGTTTAATAAAACTGAAATATAGCATTAATGCATTCACACCATATAATTACAACAGCATAAATAATGTTATGAGCCTAGTGTTTTAAATCAGTTTTTAATATAGAAATTAAATGTTGGGAGAAATGCAACGATGGGAAACTTTTAAATGAGAAATTAAGTCATTCATTCAAGTGATTTGGTCGGATTGCTGATTCATTTAAGAAAGAAGCAAGTTCCTGTCTTTAAAGGGGTCATATGATGCAATTTCATGTTTCCCTTTGTCCTTGGAATGGAATAAACATGCTCCCACATATCTGCACCACTGTGTTGGAAGATGTGCATAACATTTTCCAAATGCATAAGCAAAGAAAGAAGGTGAACTTTTATTCTTGCTGTAGTATTGTTGCCACCGCCACTTGCATGGAAACTGGTATTTCCAAATATGGTAAAGGGTGTAACATTTCCGTCACATGCTTCTGGTATAAGGCTAATCAGATCACACTGGATATCTGGCCAATCAGAGCATGTTGCTTTTTAGCGCTTTTATGATCAATGAGCTTTGTAAAAATCAACGCATTTCATAAAAGTAGGGCAGAGAGAAGCAACTATAATGTACAGAATGTGGAAAATAATGTGAAACTTATACCGCATATACACACTGCATTACACAAAATACACAACATTATATGACCCCTTTAAAAAAAGGTAACTGAATCATTGACTCACCTAATTAATTAAAAAAATGCTGAATCATTCATTAATGAAACACTACAGTGACATGTTTGATCTCTGTTTAGATCTATTTTAATAACAAATTTGAGCAAAAACAGTAATATTGTGTCTAAAAATTCACTTAATGTTAACTACTTGTTTGAACTGTTGTATAAAATCAATATCAAATTTGCAATCGTATTGGTTTTTAGGTAAAACTGCACTCTCTTGGTCATGTCACGCTGCTTAACTGCTATATCATATTTATAAATATAAAAAAAGAGAGTGAGAGAGTACTTCTCCAAATGCACACTCTGAATCCTGACCAGGTTAAATGACCGACACAGTAATGATGTTCTATGAATATGAGTGGTAAAAACATGATCGCCCATTCCATTTTTTTGTTGCAGGCGTCCTGTGCCGTCTCTGGCAAGATGTCCCCTTGGGTGTGTTTCCCAAAAGCAGCTATGGTCGTTTAATGGAACTTTGAACATAATTTGCTAATATGCTTTTGGGAAACACCCCTGGGCGGTAGCTCCTGTTGCCCATGCTTAAATCCACAACTGTCTACAAAACTCTATAGAGTGCTACAAACACTCAGTAATTAAGTGAATCAAATCTGCCCTAAAAAGGCAAAAGACCTTAACTCGCAAGAGTGTGAAACTGAGAAAAACGACTTTAAAGTTTATTACTTGTCCAGCCAAATTAATTATAGGCATGACACTGGAAATTTAACAATTAGATGTTTAAGTAATGAAAATTATCTACATAGAAAATGTGAGTTCAAACTAGATTTTTACCCCTATTTTGAAGTTAATATACACAATGTCTTTGCATTGTCAGCAAAACATGAGAAGTCGCACAAAGGCAAAAGGCAGTAACTTCCACATTATCAATATTTGGTTGATGATCACCATTTACAAAATCTTTATTGTAACACCTGTATAAAATCTAGTGTTCATGGGCTGTATCATATAGAATATTGTATATAGCAATGTGACTGTATTAAGGTTTTATTTTTTATGGATTTATTTAATTTTTTTATCATAACAAGCAGACTATGGGCCCTATTTTTTAACGATCTAAACGCAAAGTGTAAAGCGTATTGCACAGGTGCACTCAGGGCATGTCCAAATCCACCAAAATTGGGTCAGATCATCTTCAGACTATGCTGGCAAAAAGTTGATTCATCCAACCGTTCTCAAATGACACATGAACAAATTTGACGAAAATCATGCAAAAATAAGGCATATTGAGACCAAATTTGTTGTGTGTTATAACAAGCATGACTTGAGACAGTTTTTCGAAATAGTGCCACCTAGTGGTCAGGAGATATGAAAAATGCATATTTTTGCTTATAACTTCTGAATGGTTTGACCAAAACTGGTCTCTTTAGATTCAGTGGCTCATGCAGAGTCGAATGATGTTCAGTTTCCCCATGTCAGCCATTATGGGTGTCGGCCAACAATTTTGGGCGCAGTGCCACCATGTGGTCAAAAGTTATAAAGAAATGTACAAAAATGCTAATAACGTTTGAGTAAATTGGTCTCCCTATATTACTTGGGTCATGGCAAGAAAATAGATACCAATTATGCCAAAATTGGCCAAAGTTCCTGTCTGCCATTTTGATTAATGTTGAAAACCTACTTTTTTGAACTCCTCCTCACCAAATTTGACTCGGACCAAGCTGGCAAAAAGTTTTTGATTTCGTGTTGATATATGAAATGGTTTTCATTTAACGCATTAACAAATTTGCTAAATGACTATTAACTAATGACCTTATGTCAGTATACTTGATTATTCTGTATGTACTGTATATTTGTTTGTAATCAACTTTAACATATATATATATATATATATATATATATATATATATATATATTTTTCCCCCTGAATTATTGCTATGTTATTGATCTCAGTTACATATTCTCATCTCCAGGTCATACTGAGCAGCTGACTGTATACAAGCTGCAATATGTCAGAGGAGCGAGGAAATGACTCGCCGTCTGAGATGGGTCTCTCTTCAAAACAGAGGTTAGTTTGTTTATTTATGTACTCATTTACTTATTCATTCAATCATTCATGTATTAATTCAAATATGTTTCATCTATGCATGGTAAACAGAGCTTTATGGACAGACAAACTTAATAATTAACTAACATAGAGTGCGTTTTGGGACTATGAATAAATCATTTTTTCAGTGCAGTTAACTGATTGAGGCATTAGATACTGCAAATGACTAAAAGTATGGACTTATAAACCTTCAAAATGTAGCCAGTAGATGATAAATATTTTAAAACTGTGAAGCAAAGTCATAATTTACAAAGTTATACATTCCTTCCCTCAGCAGGGATTTGTATATTTTTTGGGAGGCTGGTTAGTTTAAAAGTAGAGGTATTGTAGCATTAAAGTACTAAAGTAGTTTTGTAAAAGTATACTATTTTTATTTTTATAATACAATGTGTTAAAAAGTGTCTAAATTTATGATACGTCTCCAGCTCTGTGTCTGGTGGCATGCCGGACTCAAGTGAGAAAAAAAAGTCATCTACCAAAAGGTATTTCATGTGTTTTACAATATAGCATTATTTGTCCACAGCAGTAATATGTAATAGAACTTTACTGAAGAAAACTAAAAGTAAAAGATTGACCACAATATTTGGTGATCATTTTTCACCTCATTCTGGAGCTTCTTTCAGTAAAACATCTACTCAGGCAGTCACTAAAAGACATACATGCAGATTCATCATGGAAAATAAAGATTAAACATTTGTAAATGATGCTGAAATACCTCCTCTGTTTTAAAGTTGTATCCCTCTCTTTCTGCTCTTTATGTCATCAGTGTAAGATCAGGCTCACATGTATCCAGCTCTGTGTCCGTGAAGAGTGACCAATCAAGACATGAACCACTGAACTTCAGTGACAAAAAATCACCATTTGCCGGAAGGTATTTCATGTGTTTTACAATATAGTGTTATAGCTTTATTTGTCCACAGCGTTAATATGTAATACTGTAGAACTTTACTGAAGAAAACTAAAAATAAAAGATTGACCACAATATTTGGTGATCAATATTCACCTCATTCTGGAGCTTCTTTCAGTAAAACATCTACTCAGACAGTCACTAAAAGGCATACTTGCAGATTCATCATGGATAATAAAGATTCTTTTTTTTTTTAAATGTTTCTGAAATACCTCCTCTGTTTTAGAGTTTTATCTCTCTCTTTATGCATTTTATTTCATTAGTGTAAGATCAGGCTCATTTGTAACCAGCTCTATGTCTGTGAAGAGTGACCAATCAAGACATGAACCACTGAACTTCAGTGACAAAAAAACACCATCTGCCGGAAGGTATTTCAAGTGTTTCAGATTTTTGGTCGCACAGACTGTGTTAGAAAGTTTATCAGTGAATACTTATTATGAATTTTTTTTATATATATGGCAAATATTTAAATAAACTGTGCATTGTTTGTCAGGGTATTTCTGTAATATTTTACATGGAAATGCAGTATTTTCTTCTATTTCTACAGAACATTAGATTCAGACTTCCAGACTCACGGGAACCACACGAATTTCAAAGACAATCTCTTAGGGATTTTCCAGGTAAGAAAATTGTTTAATGTTTATAAATATGTTATTGAACAAAGAAATGTAATTTAGAAATACTGACATAATATGGGTGTACAATTAGGTTGAAATTCAGTCTTTTTTTCCAGGAGCTTGAGAACAAAATAATCAATTTCCTGAAGAACGAGCTTGAAAAGTTTAGGAAAATATTACAAAAGGACAACACACAAGCGGAAGACTTTGTGAAGGAATTTAATGAGAATAAATGTAGTTCCAAAGAAGCAGCTCTTGATCTCACACTCAATTTCCTGAGGGAGATGAAGCAACATGAAGCTGCTGATACTCTAGAAGGTAAGAGACTCCTGATCATACAGTATTGTCATTTATAAGGGCTCCAGACTGCGACCAAATGGTCATATTTTGTGATCATTATTTTTTGCCTGTGTAACTAAATTTTGTCCACTGCATTGCCCATATACCAAGCGCCTCCATTTCTGTTGCATATTAGAAACATCAAATGGCAAACAAAACAAAAGCATAAACTGCACTACTCGTTTCAGCTGCGCAACATAGACTGTTTATCAGTTCAGACCAATAAATGAGCACAGCGCATACAAACTGGTGCTCAGAAACTGGTGCTCCAAGCTCAGAACAGGTTTACTCGGGAACCATTGTTAATTGACACTAATGTTACTGCACAGTGCTGCAAGATCCAGAGAGAAGCATTTGAATTTGACCTTTTGAAAGAGAAAATTTTGAAAGAGAAAAGACATTGACTAAGTATTTCACACTTTAAAGATCTAAAACTGATGTTAAAAAATTTATTTTTAATGGGATGTTTAAAATATACTTTGTAGTAAACAAACACATATTTAAAAATGTAAAAAGACAATGAATTACTTTAACCAGTAAAAGCTTTGAAATTTTTTGTGCAAGAAGTAAGAAAAGTCACAACGTGCTTTGAAAAACACAAAATTAGATTTTGCACATTATAAATAGGAGTCGATTTCGTATACTTCCCTACTCAGGTTTAGTGCTTTACTATCAAATGTGCATTTAAATAAGCATGTAATATTATTAGCAACGGAATTCATTTATGTAAAACGTTAGCCATTTTATGATTAAATTATCTTTTAAATCTGTTTCTTGTGCCACCTTGTGTAGAAATTGGCACTGGTTTCAATGCTCTCAAATTTTATTCTGTAAACCTGCTTATGAATGTCTTAAAGAAAATGGACTGAAACATTATTATTTTAATTTTTTTCTGTTTAGATGATCTCATTTTCATTCATCAGCTAAAATGTAGCCTAAAGAATAAGTATCAATGCGTGTTTGAAGGAATTGCAAAACAAGGAGACTCTACACTTCTAAAAAACATCTACACAGATCTCTATATCACTCAGGGTTGTAGAGAACAGGTCAATTTTGAACATGAGGTAAGACAGATTGAAGTTACTTCCAGGCGTCAAGAATCACAAGAGATACCAGTTGAATGCACAAAGTTGTTTGAAGCACCTGAACAAGACAAGCAGATCAGAGCTGTACTGACAAAAGGAGTTGCTGGCATCGGAAAATCAATCTCTGTCCAGAAGTTTATTGTGGACTGGGCTGAAGGAAAAGAAAATCAAGATATCAGTTTTATGTTTCCTCTTCCATTCAGAGAGATGAACCTAAAGGAGAAAGAAAATTTAAGTTTAATGGACCTTATAACTCAGTTTTTTCCTGAAACTAAAGGACTTAACCTTGCAAGAAGAAATACATTTAAAGTCCTGTTCATCCTTGATGGACTGGATGAATGTCGACTTCCTCTAAACTTTGGTGGTAATGTGACATGGGCTGATATATTATCACCATCCTCCCTGGATGTTCTTCTGACGAACCTCATCAAGGGAAATCTTCTTCCTTCTGCTCTTATCTGGATCACCACCAGACCAGCAGCTGCCAGTAAGATTCCTCCTGACTATATAGATCGGCTGACAGAGATACGAGGATTCAGTGATACACAAAAGGTGGAGTACTTCAAAAAAAGATTCACAGATGAGAATCAGGCCAAAGAAATTATTGATCATTTTAAAAAATCCAAGAGTCTATTTATCATGTGCCACATTCCAGTCTTCTGCTGGATTTCAGCGACAGTTTTTCAGAGCATTTTAGAGGAGAAAAGAAAAAATCTGAAAAACAATGAGGCTGGTGACTCCTCTAAAACACTGCAGGAATCAAACACTGAAGACACTCCCAAGACTCTGACACAAATGTACACACACTTTCTCCGCTTTCAGATCCAGCAGAGCAGACAAAAGTATGATGGAGAATACACACCAGATGTTTCCTGGGATAAAGATGCCATCCTTTCATTGGGGAAACTGGCATTTCAGCAGCTGGAAAAAAACAACCTGATCTTCTACGACACAGATCTGGAAGCCTGTGGTATTAATGCCTCTAAAGCATCAGTGTATTCAAGCATGTGTACCCAGATCTTTAAGGAGGAAAGAGGAATCATTGTTGGCACCATGTACTGTTTTGTTCACTTGAGCATTCAAGAGTTTATTGCAGCCCTTTATGCACATCTTTTTCTAGACAAAAACAACACAAGTGTATTTGCTCAAGACTCTACAGAACAGGCAAACAAAAATGAAGCCATGGTTGGTTTGGTCAAGACTGCAGTGGACAAGGCACTTGAGAGTGACAATGGACATCTGGACCTTTTCCTTCGTTTCTTTCTCGCTCTGTCACTCCGGTCCAATCGACAACTCTTAAGAGGACTGTTGACACAGCAACACTGCAATGAACAGGACTACAAGGAAATAGTTCAGTACATCAAGCTGAAATTAGAAGATAATCCGTCTCCAGAGAGATCCATTAATCTGTTTTACTGTCTGAATGAACTGAATGACCAAACTCTGGTGGAAGAAATTCAGAACCATCTTAGCAAAGGAAGTCTCTCATCTGGTGACCTCTCACCTTCTCATTGGTCTGCTTTGGCTTTTGTGTTGTTGACATCAGAGGAGGAGCTGGAGGACTTTGAACTTCAGAAATTCAAGAAATCAGATGAGTGTCTCATTAGACTATCATCTGTCATCAGAACCTCCAAAAGAGCTCTGTAAGCATTTAATACATTCTATCATGTTTTGCTTTAATTTAAAAAAGTTATTTGAAACATTTTTAATTTGAAACATTTGTGGTTATCTTCATTGCTCTATGCTGATTATTTTACATACTTTATATTTTTCATATATCCTTATATTTTCTTCTTCTTGTTATGACTACAGGACCATTTAAGTGTAAAGCTAATTATGTATTGTTTTTATTAATGTATTTAATTTAAGTAGTATGTAGTTCAGTCATAGTCTTAATATTAATCCTTGTTAAGGCTAGTAAAATAATTTTCCCTCTGCCTCTTGTTGTTTAATTAAGATTAATTACACAGATAACAACAAAAAATCTGACCAAATCTGAGTGCACAGATCCATTTAACTAATGCAGATTCCAATATTTCATCAACTGTTTGGATTCACTTTGTGCGTTTATGTGAATACTGACCAAAACTGATCAATTGACATATATTGTGTGTACTTGCAAGTTCAAGTGCAATAAGATGCAAAAGAGAAATAAATTCAGTACTCGTGGACTCTCTGAGAGGTGCTTTCTGTGTTTGTGCTCAAAAACTGGACAAAATTGAGTTCTCTATTGCATCTTCACACTGCAAATGTGTCATACGTTTGCTTTTACTCCCAGACCATTTTTAATGTTTAATGAGATGTTTCACAAGTGTATGCAAACTTGTGTCTCACCAGGTGGATCAGTGCATTATAATTCTGACTGGATCTTTTCTTAAAGTATTCCTCCATGAGGACTGTTATATAGTTTTTATTCCCTCTTGAAATATTCAGTATATTTTCATCATGTGTTTATCATACAGCCGATGTTATTGCTTATATAAATTAAAATGTTCAAATTATGAAACCCCATAATATCCTCCTCAAGACACTCATCAAGTACTCATTGTTATTAAAGCTATCTATCTTAATAAACCATATTTATTCAAAAATGCTTTATTTTATCTTGCAAATGTCATAGTTTTTGAAGAATGATGTTAGTGTAGTCTATGGTTCATGTAAAATAATTCAAAAATATTTTATATTTGTATGTTGAAAAATGCATTGTATAATTTACTCCTAATTCTGTGACATGATTTATTTCCCTTGCAGACTAAATGATTGTAACTTAACAGAAAAAAGCTGTCCAGCTCTTGCTACACTTCTTGGATCAGATAACAGTCTGAAAGAACTGAACATAAACAATAATAATCTGCAAGATTCAGGAGTGAAGAAAATCTGTAGTGGACTGAAGATGTTAAAGTGTGAATTGGAGATACTGAGGTAAGTTGTGAGGAAACAGATGTTTCAGGTATTTTTACTGTTTAAAATATAGGACAATGTATTATTTGGATATCACTAAATAGACAAGATGAATTCCCTGTTCTACCATTTCCTTTAAGAAATATGGGCACTGTGCAAAAATCATACATACACACACACACACACACACACACACACACACATATATATATATATATATATACATATATACAATGGGGCTCCAAAGTTTGGGCACCCCTTGCAGAATCTGTGAAAATGTGAATAATTTTCAAAAAATAAGAGAGATCATAATAAATGCATCTTAGTTTGTATTTAGTACTGTCCTGAGTAAGATATTGTACATACAAGATGTTTACATTTAGTCCACAAGACAAACAAATAGCTGAAATTATTCAAATAACCCCATTCAAAGGGCCCTTAGTTCTTAATAATGTGTGTGGTTACCTGGATGATCCACGACTGTCTTTCTGTTTTGTGATGGCTGTGCTTGAGTCCCTTGTTTGTTCTGAACAGTTAAACTGAGAACTGTTCTTCAGAAAAATCTTTAAGGTCCTGTAGATCCTCAGTTTTCCAGCATCTTTGCATATTTGAACCCTTTCCAGCAGTGACTGTATGATTTTGAGATACATCTTTTCCAGTGTTGGGAAGGTTACTTTGGAAATGTAATAGGTTACAGATTACAAGTTACCCTGTTTAAAATGTAATAGTAGTGTAACTTTTTCAATTACTTTATTAAAGTAATGTAACTAATTACTTTTGAGTACTTTTTGATTACTTTCTAAATTTGTAAAAATTAAAGAATAATAAATAAAAGCATATACATCAACTTAAATACAGTTATCTAATAAGCATGTGACGTATTCTGTGTAATAAACTCCTGAAACATTGGTGTTTTTTTAAACTGCTGTTTCTGTATATGATGATAGTTTTCTCAAAATAAGTAAAATGCACATGAAGTGACACAGAGCAGTTCTAGAAATTATGTTTATGTGCTCGTGTACTCCTATACTGAGGCAGGCCTATGTGTAGTAAATGAAACCATGTCTTTGCCATTAATTTAAAAAAACTATTTTTGTATGGACCTGACATAAAAAAGGTTTAAATCTTTAATTTGGGGACATGCAAAATAATTAAAAGTTCTCTCCCAAACTGCACCTTCACTTCCATTTTTCTCTTCAGTCTCTTTATTTTGCCCTGTTATCCATCTCTCTCATGACTTTAATACTCAAGATTGAACAAAACTATACTTTACAATACTATACTCTACAATACTACAATATCTTTATAGAAAAATCCTAATACTGTACACGAGTCATGTTTTCCCTTACAAAAAATTACCATGCTTTTATTAGCCTATATAAAAGTAAAATAACCTTGTTTTTTTGCAAATGGATTTGTATTTATTTTTAAATAAATACATTTGTAAAATAATTTTACATTTTTGGTTATCACAGTTAAACAATAGTAACCATTTTCTCTGGATTTATAGTTAAATATTAAAATGTTAATTTTCGTAAGGGTTGTGTTGTTGTCTGTCGTAGCTTCCCCTAAACCTATAAAAAAATCTTAATTTTTTTCAGCTAAATTACTACTGTAACATTACAACAGATAATAATGATGTCCTTTATATAGTATTTTGAGTGATGACTGATGAGCAACGTGCTGCTGCTTGATTCAATAAATAAAAAAACAAAGACAAAAAAGCATCTTTACAGATGAAACCCAGAACAGGAGTTCTGCTTCTCTGCTCCAGCAGTCCACTCTAGTCAGTCTCTCTCTCTCTCTCTCTCTCTCTCTCTCTCTCTCCCTCTCTCTCTCTCTCTCTCTCTCTCTCTCTCGCATTGATTACTTTGAGTCTGATCCAAACCGTTTGGCGGAGGCGCGGAGAGCGCGCGAGTCATGACTAACAATTCATGACTTATTAGAGATTCAATTATCAAATGGCGGATTCGCAATTTAGTACATTCGGCAGGCAATTATACAATAATGATATTAAATAGTGGGGCAAAATCGGCTGCCAGGCCACCGGGAATTGTCCCGGTTCTCCCGGTGTCCAGTCCGCGCCTGATTTCCACAGACACGCAGAACGTGCAAGTCATATATTGCATTTTTGGGGCTTTATATTAACAGACACTAGTCGATGTCATGTTTTGATTCAAGTGTACTGACCTACTTTTGATTTAGTCATCCAAAATGTGGCATATTCCGTCCGCGTTAGGCATTCCGTTTTTATGACTGGATTCTACGAACCAGACTGTATTTCCGCATCCCGGAAATTATTAGGGCGGTATGTTTCAGAATAGTCAGTGCAATTTGGGAAATAAATCAGTTAAATCTGTATGTGGATGTGTGTAAATATTCAAATGTAATCCCCTTTGTAATCGTAAAAAATTTCATAAGTAACTGTAATTTAATTACTCATTTTTTCTTAGTAACTGTAACTAATTACAGTTACAATAATTTTGTAATTAAATTACGTAACACCGTTACATGTAACTAGTTACTCCCCAACACTGATCTTTTCACACTGAGGACAATTTAGGCACTCAAACACAACTATTAAAAAAGGTTCAAACATTCACTGATGTTCCAGAAGGAAACAAGATGCATTAAGAGTTTGGGGGTGAAAACCTTTTAACACGATGAAGATGGCCGAATTTTTCTTATTTTGTTGAAATATATTTTTTTCCCATTTAGTTCTGCCCTTCGTAAGCAACAGAAGATACTTGTATGTTCTTAACACAAATTAAGTACAATTTGACTTGATCTTCAAATTCCAAAAGTTTTCATCCCCCAGCTCTTAAAGCATCTTGTTTCCTTCTGGAGCATCAGTGAATGTTTGAACCTTTTTTAACAGTTGTGTTTGAGTGGCTAAATTGTCCTCAGTGTGAAAAGATGTATCTCAAAATCATACAGTCACTGCTGGAAAGGGTTCAAATATGCAAAGATGCTGGAAAACTGAGGATCTACAGGACCTTAAAGATTTTTCTGAAGAACAGTTCTCAGTTTAACTGTTCAGAACAAACAAGGGACTCATGCACAACCATCATAAAACAGAAAGACAGTCGTGGATCATCCAGGTAACAGCACACAGTATTAAGAAGCAAGGGTTCCCAAACCTTTGAATGGGGTTATTTTAATAATTTCAGCTATTTTTTTGTCTTGTGGACTAAATGTAAACAACTTTTATGTACAATATCTTACTCAGGACAGTACTAAATAAAAAATAACATGCATTTAATATGATCTCTCTTATCTTTTGAAAATTATTCACATTTTCACAGATTCTGCAAACCTTCAAGCCCCACTGTATATATATATATATATATATATATATATATATATATATATATATATATATATATATATATATATATATAATTAGCTTGATTTAACTTTTATCATCAAGGTGTTAAAAAGCACAGTATCTAAATTTAAGATAACAGCAATTAGCTAACGATGATTAAAGAGCCATTAAAACCAGACCATATGTTACAAACCAGACTTGATCAAAAGTATAATGCTCAGAATTACATTAGAGCAGGCTTGATCTTGTAAGGATACATACTTTCAATTGTGCTACAGGTATGAAATGGGCCATGAGCAACATTGAGTTCTCTTTATTTGAAGAATTCTCTATTTGAAGAATTAAGATGGGGACATAAGAGGGGACTTGACTGGGTGAAGCTGGGTGAAGTTTTTATCACAAACTTTACCCAGCTTGATGAGAAGCATTAAAACTGACTGAAATCTTTGTTATTGGATTTTGTTGGACTTCAATCTAAGGTTTAAAATTGTATTTGGAATGCTTGTAATTTAGATTATGAATACAGTAACTGTAAAGGGATTATAATTATTGGATGTAGATGTGTCAACACTAGAATGTACATATATATAGATGGTGCTAGATCATTTCTTACTAGGCGCCGAGTCAGAATTCAGATCAGTGTGTTAGAGCTAGTTAATCTTCTGCAAAAAAGAAAGTGAAATCTGGTAATCATCATTGTCCATTTGAACAGTTTGTTACATTGCATGGAACCATGTTTGGGGAACTCTGTTTTCCTCTAAATACTAAAGACTGATTTGTTAACGTTTATGCAGCTGCACAAACCTATAGCCAAAATTGGCCAAACTAGGTGGAGCCAACTCCTTATAAGTAGGCGTAGATTGCAATTTCATCAGAATTTTCTCCAATGATACTGTTACCTCATGATAACTTGATAGGACCTCTGTCATAGTGAGTCCATTATACATTGCTGTTCCAGTTGAGAGCATCTGAGGCACAGTCACAATGTAAATGCATCTGACTAAAGATACACATAATCTTTCACTATCCGACAAGATATTACAGCATATTTTGTGAGGTGTGGCTCATGCAGGGTGCTCCAGCATTCTCTGTATGAGGACTCTGAGCATGCTTTCTGCTTGGGCAACCCCATAAAGATGCTATGCTCACAGAGACATGTGGTTCTCATTACATTCTCATCACTTTATTTGTAGAAAGCAACCCTGCCACTAGAGCTACCAAGTTTTTTCTTCCTCTATGATATAAATGGGCCTACTCCACATGCAGCTGATGCAGTATTGACTAATAGCCTGTGTCCCTTCACACACCTGTCATTGACTAAATATTTCAGTTGATGACTAACAAATTAAAGTTCTCTGTGCCTTTTTTGCCTCTATAGTTATTTATCAGTTTTTGCAACTAACTTTCAAAATATTTGTATAAAATTAATGAAATCTAATTAACTTAGGGTTTAATCAGGTTTTTTTTTTTGAATGACTGATTATTTATTTTTGTCTTTCTGTCCTAGACTTTCAAACTGCAGTTTCACTGAAGAAGGTTATAAAGCTCTGGCTTTAGCTCTGAGATCAAACCCTTCACACCTGATAGAGCTGGATCTGGCAGGAAATGATCCTCGACAATCAGGAGTGAATCAGCTCAGTAATGTGCTACAGAATGGATACTGTAAATTGAAGATACTCAGGTGATAAATGTCTTAAAAAAATATCAAATGAGCTACAGATGTTTGAAACTTGTACATTTGGGATCGACAGAAAGAGAAATCTAATGCAATATAACATTTTCATTAGAAAAAATGCATAGAATTGCATTAACTATTTACAAAAGTAAACCTCCACTATGGCCCATTAAATTAATATATTAAATAAATTTTAATTTAAAAATTAAAAAAAATTATCAGTGGCAGTGCAATAGTCCATATGGTGTATAAAATACTGAAAAACAAAAAGTAATTATAAGCCACTCTTCTTTATTATAAACTACTCTTGAACTTCATTTAACGTATAGTCTTTCAGTACATAATCTGTGTTCAAATCATCAACTGTAAGATTCTCCGATGGATGGATACAGTTTATGTAAAATATTAAACATATTAAATGTCTGTATATAACAAATTATATGTCACGTATTATGTATTTCATTTTATGACGTAATTTATTTTCCCTTGTAGGCTAAATGATTGTAATTTAACAGACAAATGCTGCTCAGTTCTGTCTAAACTTCTTGGATCAGAAACTAACCTGAAAGAGCTGAACATGAACAATAATAATCTGCAGGATTCAGGGGTGACTTATCTCTGTACTGGACTGAAGAATAAGAAGTGCAAATTAGAGATACTGAGGTAAGTTGTGTGACTTGATGTAAACCAAAACTGAAGTTCTGAAATGTTTTAAATATTCCATAAAATCTACTGTATGTATACTTTTAATATAATAGTACAATAAATGACTAATATGGAATTTCCTTTTAAAAATTTGGCAAGTATGCAAAGTATGCTTAATTTAACTATTTTATTTGCTTTCTTTGCCTAACTGTCATCACCAGTAACTAAAAGAATATACCTTTTTGCAAAAGGCATCACCTATTAATTTGAGCTTTTAACAGCCACTCTATATGGTCTCTAATGAACTTTAAATAATTCTCATTGACAAGTCATATTTTGCTCAAAGCACTGAAAATCACTATTTGCATGTTTTAATAGACATTTTCTAACATAAAAGTAGTTGATTTACTAGTTTAGTGTTATGTTTGTTATTTTTGCTCTTGAGTTTCAAACTGATGAAGAAGAGTTAAAAACTTTGCAGAGGTCAGACATATCCAAACAAAATTTCAGAAACCATTTGGGTCATTAGTTAGTTAAAAATACTAAGGGTTCACTCAGATATGCCAATAGAGTAGCCACACTTAAATCTAGACTCAAAACATAATCTGTTTAGATGGGTATTTATTGAATGAGCACTGTGCTACATCTGAATGATTGCACTGTATTTTATGTATGTATGTTTATTATTTCAAGGCTTTGTAAGTGTGATCTGACAGAGAAAAGCTGTTCAGATCTTGCTTCAGTTCTCAATTCAGACTTCAACAGTCTGAAGGATCTTGACCTGAGCAGCAACAATCTGCATGATTCAGGAGTAAAGCTGCTCTCTGAAGGACTGAGAGAAAAATGTAAACTACAGAAACTCAGGTGAGTTGATGTCTAACATATGAATGATCTCTGGGCCTTTGCTTGCCACCATATTCAGTCATCAGTTTTATTTTTAAACAGTTTAAATTAATGTGTTCAAGGAACAAAATTAATGAAGTTTCTAGAATGAATCAAGCGAAGTTAATTTTTGTTAACAAAGTTTGTTTATTTTTAATGATTAATCTTTTACTGGTCTTTTTTGAATAAAATATTTTTTTATGTTACATTGTCAATCTTGTTCTAGACTTTAAATGTAGTGTAACAAAAGAAGGTTATAAAGTTCTGGCTTCTGCTAAATTAATGGTCTATTTGTGTTTGTCTCCACATTCAGTCATCAGTTTTTCTTTGAGAATTCATTTGTATATTGAAGACTGTTCAAGAGTGGCTTACATTTTATGGACTTGCGTTATTTAGGAAACTGTGTAGAATAATTGATTAATCAACTAAATTTTTTATTTTAATTTATTTACTAGATTTTCAAACTGCAGTATCACTGAAGAAGGCTATAAAGCTCTGGCTTCAGCCCTGGGATCACATCCTTCACACCTGATAGAGCTGGATCTCACAGGAAATGATCCTGGACAATCAGGAGTGGAGGAGCTCATTGATTTACTACAGGATGGAAAGTGTACATTAAAAAACATCAGGTGATAAAAATCGCCTTGAAATACACAATTATTTTAAAATAAGCATTAGATGTGATATCAACTGAATAAAAAACTAGGAAAATGTGGTCAGATGGACCACGAAAAATGTTAAGTTAAAGAAGAGAAATTTACTGCAATTCAAAATTAGTCATACACACACAAATTGAATCAAACTAAATTTTTCATAGAAAACACATGTAATTAAATTATAAATTATATATATATATATATATATATATATATATATATATATATATATATATATATATATATATATATATATATATATTGCTCTTAGGTAAATAAAACTCCAAAAAGTCATATTTTCAAAAAGTCAAAAAGCATATTATCCACATAACTACTACAACTTTATTTTTATTTTATTTTTTATTTTTTTGCTTTGCAGCTTGTTAATTGAAACCAGGACCATTAGTCTTTACTGAATAAAGGGAAATAATCTAAGACTGACTAATCAACAATTCATATCATCTTCCTGTAGGTTTCTGAAATGTCCTGGTGCACAGGAAGTGTGTGAGTGTCTCACTGATGTTCTGGGTAAAAGTCCATTATTACTGAAAGAACTGGATCTAAGTGGAGATATATTAGAAGATCTGGATGGGGAGAAGTTTTCTCTTCTTTTGATGGACTCTCATAGCAAGGTCGAGAACATTAAGTGAGTGAACATGATTTTATGTATTATTACTTTTTATTATTTTGGAAGACTTTTAGTCATGTGTGAGCAAATAATAAGACTTGTTGATCTGATGTGTGTTGAATATGGGCTGAATAATATATAATGCTGTTTTTGTGTTTAGTGTGAATGATTGTGAGCTGACAGAAAAAAGCTGTTCAGTTCTAGCTACTGTTCTTTCCTCCAAAACCATCATGAAAGAGGTTAACCTGAACAACAGCCGTCTGCTGGATTCAGGAGTCAAAGAGATCTGTGAGGGACTGAAGAATCCTGTGTGTGAGTTGAAGATACTCAAGTGAGTACATTTCACCATTGAATTCAAATTTATTTGTATAGCTCCTTTACTTTCTAATCTAACATTCCATTCCATATTTATTTGTCCTGTTATGGGAAGTAGAGCAAATGTGTGCAAGAATGGAACTTCTGTTAACTGTCAGAACTCCAGTATAGAGAGAATCACTGATTATAATTTGTTCTACTGTATGTGCCTTTAACACAATGTGCTAAACTGTTTGCCTCTAGTGTAGACATAGTTTACCCTGCTTGTTCTCAACAATGCAACTCTATATAAGTTATATAATTTACATACCAATCACTCTACTGGCTTTGTATCTAGTTAAACACATACACAGAATAACAGGACTTGACACAAAGTTTTAGTTCTGATGAGTTTTAAATAAAACAAAATGATTGTAGAAATGCACTAATGAAAAATGACGAGTCCATCTTTATATAACATGAGAAAATTATGCAGTGTCTCATTAAATGCTGTCAATAGGATGGAATGACACTGCAAATTATATATGCACAACCATGTGCTGTGCATGCTGTTCCTCAGAACCTGAAAACTGAACAATATACATTTAAAATGACCAGTAGGGAGAGCAGAAACATGCTAAAACATGTTACAAACTACATAGCCTGATCTGAAGAAAGGAAGTACAATGTGTTAATTTGGATGTGGGTCTGTGATATATTTTTGTTGTCCAAAGTTGAAGATTTTTTGCATCCCCTTTCCTCACTAGACTGTATGTACTAGGAATAGCCCTTCACAATTATCATCTTTCTCGCCTTTCTCACTGCCACTGTATTAACATTCCAAGAGGACAGTACATGATACACCAGTGGAGAGAATGCTGATTCCCTTTATTGTCCTCTAGATTTTGGGACAGTTTAGGCTTTGCATTCTCTTTGGTTGTTACAGTGTCACTTGTGCCCCTTTGGGACTGAGAAATGATAGCACTTGGGTTATACCACATGTAAGCCTGTTAGGTCAACCATTTTTTTATCTTATTTATTTTGACAGAGCTGGATGATGAAGAAGAAAAAAAATCATTATTAATTGTCAGTGAGGTGTAGCTAGCTAGCTGTCACAATATGCTACTGTTAGTGTTTCGGAGACAAGGAGCGAAGGTACATCGTAGAAAAAAGTAAACAGAATTTAAAAACACACACATAGTACAGGAACCAAATGACGTTTAATACAAGACGCTAGACACAGGGAACATTGGGCTTATATACTTGGACTAAATGAGGAAATCAATGACACCTCAAATCAATAAATAATTGCGAAACAAGGCAATGGGGAACACATGGGCATGGAGCACATGGGGAAGCAAACCAGACAAAAAAGGTGTAGCATTCATACAATGGAGCCATGGCAGAGCAGACAGTTCAGGGGACCATAATGGAGTAGGCAGACAAGGGAGCCATGGTGGAGCAGGGAACTTAGGGGGTCATGGCAGTGTGACCTCTGTTGCCCTGACCTCGTTTTTTGTATTTTTTTTTTTTCTGAATGATGAAATTTATTTTTTGCAAAGATATAGATAAATAACTCAGTTGGGTCACTTAAGACCTATGTTGTGCATCAAAGGGTTAAAAAAGCACTGGTTGGATTTTTATCATAATTGGGTGGTTGTGTGCACACGCTGTAAGAAACATTTAAAGGTGCCATAGAATGCAAATATTACTTTTATAAGGTGTTTGAACACAGTTGTGCGACCACAGTGTGCAAAAACAACATACCTTTAATGGTTAAATTTCACTCACTCGTCTTTTTATAATTCCAAAAATTCATAAACAGTTTCTCCACACAAGCATTTCCAGAGTATGACGACATAGTCGGTGAAAGTCTTCCCCATTTGTGATTAGCATATACACAGCCCTGATTGAGAAGCGGTAGTATGCCATTCTCTTGCTGTATCTGCTGGAGATACAATGTCAGTGCCAAAAAGTGTGGTTTGTTGAGATGCACCAACAAAGTTAGGAGTCTCCATAGACCGCTGAGGACACAGTGGTTACATTTGATTTTTTAAAGGAAATATGTCCCGGGAAAAAAAACTGAAAAGCCCTATACTTTGTACTAACATTTTACACTAGACTCGACTGCCTCACAAACGAGGGTCAGTCCAGTCCTTTGTAGAGTTCTGCAAAGATTGCTTCTGAAAGAGGGATCGATACCAATACTTTGTGCGCAAACGTCCAGACTCCAGACAAAGTAAGCATTACGCATCATATTTTGTTTTCCAAAAGAGCTCTTTGGTTCTCTGTAAGGCTAATGCTGCTAAAGCAACCATTGTCTCTGCCTGTTTTCACTAATGCTGCCTTCACGTGGTACCCGAATGATCGTGAATAGGAATGTTTTAGATAAAAATGTATTGGAAGCATTATGTAAGGTTAGGGTAACAGTAGCACCAGTGTGCCTGCAAACATGAGCTCTTGAAGCTCTGCAGGTGTTCACAACAAAGCCCTCCTGCTGACATGAAAAGCAACCCACTGCCACAGTGTTAAAGTAATTCCGCCATGGACTTGGCAACACATGAAGGGAGGCAGGAGCACCAGCTCATTTCCATGGGACAAACAGGGGCTCATTTTTCATGGGACATACACATGAACAGTTTAATCAGGGGATATACAAATAAACAGAGTGGTTTGGCTCATACTCTAAAAGTGGCAAATTCAATAAGCTATAAAAAAATTATATCTGGGGTATTTTGAGAAAAAAAAAACTCACATAGACACTCTGGGGACATCAGAGAACAATTTAAAATATTATATCACAGCATTCTATGGCACCTTTAAATACAGTGTCCCCTTTAATAATTAATATTTTATCTTTTCTTAAATATGTTTTCATTTCTGTTTTAGACTCTCTAACTGTAGCATAACAGAGAAAGGTTATAAAGCTCTGGCTTCAGCTCTGAGATCAAACCCTTCACACCTGATAGAGCTGGATCTGACAGGAAATGATCCTGGAGAATCAGGAGTGAAGGAGCTCACTGATTTACTACAGGATCCAAACTGTCAACTGAAGACACTGAGGTGAGACATGATAAAATAATACAAAATAAATTACATGAAGGTGAATAATTTATAGGATATTATTTCTGTAAAACGGCAAACTGCACATTCTGTTGCAGCATCACAGCGAACAACCTTTCTAAACAAAAATCATGTAAAATGGTCTTCATCAGCACCAACTGCTGATTTTTTTTTTCATTACACAAGATTTATTTGAGGACTGAGCTGAATCCTGCATTATCTTTTCTTCTACAGGTTTTTGGGTCCTGCTGCAGATGCAGCCTGTCAGTATGTGACAGGAATTGTGGGTGAAAACCCACTACTCCTGAGAGAACTGAATCTGCAAAAACGTAAACTAGGAGACACACGAGTGAAACAGATCGCTGTTCTACTGCAGGATAAACACTGTAAACTTAACACATTGACGTGAGTTTTTCCACAAATTTTTCATGGTTATACTTTGCTTCGAAGTATATTTTATATACATAATTTATTTGATATTGTACATTTAGCGATTTCATGAACATTTTACATTTATTAATTTAGTGGACACTTTTATCCAGAGGAACTTACAGATAACAATAATACAAGCAGAAACAACTAAGGCTGTTGTTGTTCATTAAAGAAGGTTTTCAGATTTGTACAAATATTTTTCTTTATCTACAGGCTGAATAATAACAGGATCTCAGCAGAAGGTTTTGCTACTCTGACTTCAGCATTGAATTCAAATCCTTCAAACCTGATAGAGCTGGACCTGAGTGGGAATAAACTAGGAAATTTAGGAATCTGGTCGCTGTTGAATAATCCTCAGTGCAGATTGGAGAAACTGAAGTGTGTGTCTTTATTTATTTACATTTCTGCATAATATACTGTACATCTGTCATTTTGATGAGATTGACTGTCATGAAAGACTTTTTGTTTGACTACTTACCCTATGTGTCCTTAAATAATGTATGAAAAATACAAATTCAAATTAAGCAGATTTTATGATTAAGGCATTTGTTGCATATTTATCATCCATTTATATTAGGTGTACTACTATGTACTTGCATTTATATTAATAATCTGATATTGTGTGTATATGCACTTATTGTGTACAAATACCTGTAATTACATCTTTAATTTGTTCCTTACCCTTTAAACCTAACCATACCACCAAACCTGCCCCTAACCTCCCCGTAGCCCACTTCAGTAGCAGTTTTCCAATTCAGCATGGACACAATAGGTATACTGTACCAAACATTTTGTGAAGTAAATAGTATTTAGAGACACCTAATATAAAGTAGGACCATTGCTTGTCTGTGGGGTGAGACTTTTATTGAAATTAATATAAAGTATTTGGATATGTTCCACACTATCACGGCAATTTTTTATTATTAAACTAATCATGATTAACAAAAGATTTTGTTGAAAATATATGTATACTGTATGTTTTTATTTTCATATTACAGACTTTCCAACTGCAGTATCACTGAAGAAGGTTATAAAGCTCTGGCTTCAGCTCTGAGATCAAACCCTTCACACCTGATAGAGCTGGATCTCACAAGAAATAATCCTGGAAAATCAGGAGTGAAGGAGCTCATTGATTTACTACATGATGCACAGTGTACATTAAAGACTGTCAGGTGATGAATGTTTTCAAATATTTTAAAATAAGCCATTAATGTGTTTTTAGCTGTGTGAAACTAGATAGAGGGCTAAAATGTACAAGTATGGAATTTAATTATACAAATAGTAATTTACCTAATTGTAATTAAAAGTTTATTTCATGGGTCTGACACAAGTTTTTTGATATAATGTAAAAAAAAAAGAATGATTACAAAATTTGCAAATATTATTGGCGGATCACTGGGTAAAATTCAAATATTGTTATTATTATTATTATAGTGCAGACAATTTTATGAAGGGCCCTATTGTTTTCCTACAGATTTTCTTCAACTATCCAGTGCATTCTGGAGCCCATAACAAGCTTAAAAACCCCTTGAAATTTTGCAGTCTGCTCTCATATCTGTTCTCATATACTCGACCCGTAAGCAAGATGGGAGCTGAATTAATTATGACATGATAATCTGATCTAAAATTATTTTCTATGTCATTTAGGTTTTTGAAAAGTCCTGCTGCCCAAGAAACATGTGATCATCTCACTGAAGTTCTGGGTAAAAATCCATTATTATTGAAAGAACTGGATCTGAGTGAAAATAAATTAGGAAAGCTATATTGGGAGAAGCTCTCTGCTCTTTTGGTGGACTCTCATAGCAAAGTGGAGAAAATTATGTGAGTTAACATGATTTTACAGTACATTATAACTTCTGTTTAATTTATAATATTCATTATAAAGGACTGTCAGTCACATGTGTGAGCAGATATGAAGATCTGATGCGTGTTAAAAATGTGCTGAATAATAAATAATGCTGTTTCTTTGTGTGTGTTCAGACTGAATAATTGTAAGCTGAAAGAGAACAGCTGTTCAGCCCTAGCTACTATTTTCTCCTCCAAAACCATCCTTAAAGAGGTGAACCTGAACAACAGCCGTCTGCCGGACTCGGGAGTCAAAGAGATCTGCGAGGGACTGAGGAATCCTGTTTGTGAGCTGAAGATACTCAAGTGAGTATATTTCACCCTCAGCTATACTCAACACCACAGCAATCACTGTAATATTTTATATTTATTGGACCTGCTCACATCCAGCAGTGGTAAAATTTGAAAAATATTTTTGTTGTTATGTGTGTCTGTGTGTGTGTGTGTGTGTGTGTGTGTGTGTGTTGTAGTGGTTTTCATTTAATAACTGTGCATAGACATATATTTGTACATACTCACACAGGAAACGAGCCATAATTAACCCCTTGCAACAGTTTAATCTCTAAATTTGGTAATGAAAAAAAAAAAAGTATCTATAAAAAATTGGTTCACAATTATATTTTTCCAAGGTTAATGATGAAATTTAGAACCACTCAAACCACAGCTCTTTGCAAAAACAAAACAACGATTCCCCCAAAAATTCAAGGTAAGGAGACAAAAATGTCCATGGACAATTAAATAAGTTGTCGCAGAAAATGAATTGTGGAAATTAATTGCTGATTTCAGCACTGCATTTAAGTTTAGAGTAATTTTTGATAATTAAAAGTGTTACATAGCCCACTGAACAATTTTTAGATGCAGGGTCAGAAATGAATGAGGTCTTGTGGCAAAAATGCCTCCAAAATATACAAAAATGCTCCATAAATTCAAGATAAAGGTGCAGAAACGCACCAGCACAATTAAACAATGTATTACAGCTATTGTGATTGAAATGAAATGTGAAAATGTATGGAATTACATTTGGTTCAATAAAAATGAACGAAACTTTATAAAACTGAACGTAACTTTTTTTTTCACTTGACAAACACACCAATATCATTCCAAAGTTTCTGAGTGTAGTGACATGACCAACATAAGTGTACCACAGTTTCTTCAGAACTCGAACAAAAAGAGCATTTAAGATCAATCTCAGATTTAAATCTTTGTATAAACAAAGGGTAGAACCTGTGTATGAGCTTAAAATACATTTCTTTCACTTTATGAAAAATAATTTTTGCGGTAGAGACCAGATTTAATCACGCGAGAGCTTTCCAAAATTCCAGATATTTTCCAATATTCCAGAGTTTTCCACTGAGTGACGTCTGTACATCCAGGTCAGAGAGCGCCTGTCCATCAAAAGCTTACTATCCAATCAGAATCAGAGTAGACCACTGTTAAGCCCGCCTCCACACAAAATGAAAAACTGCGAAGCTTAAGCGAAATCTGTGGCAATGCATTCAGAATCCATGATTAGCGAAAACGAATGATTGAAAAACATTAACAAAGAGTGAAGCATCTTTGAAGAGCCTGTTAAATTTGTGCGACTGAGTCATTTATTCATTTATTTATTCTTTTTCTTGTGATTTTCTTCTTTTGTAATGGCATATTTTTTATAGTTTCTGAAAATATTACCTTCAGTTTTATAAAGTTAAGTTCATTTTTATTGAACCAAAGAATTACATTTAGATATCCAGTTAAGATGTCGATTAATTTTCAACTACCGTAATTCCTCAAATAAAAACCAGTAGTCAAATAAATGTTGGGCCTCTGATAGTGGCCGGGGGCGTGGTCAACACGGACAAATAAAGGCCGGGGGAAAAATTGTGTGGATAATCAACAGAGCCAGATAACTAACGTACACGTCCACTGCCGGAGTGGTTCTCGTTCTCGAGTCAAGAACCGGTTGCATCGGTTTTCGGATCACCAGTACACTGAACCGAGAACCATTTCTGTCGGACGCGTCCAATTTGAGAACCGAGGATCTAATGATACTGCGCAATGCATGTGTGATTCAGCGTGAAGCAGACCGACACGCAGCGCGTGAGAACCAAACTTGTTCTTTTAGTGATTGATTCTGAACTGATTCTGTGCTAATGTTATGACCTCTGTCCTGGAACGCTATTGCTTTTAATTTAAAACGGTTTATTTAAAACAATTATTTATCAAAAAGATGGAATTAGAAATAAAGGCCTCCCTCTAATAAAAGCCTGCTTCAAATAAAAGCCTGTTACCTTCTGCAGTTCAGGTAAATAAAGGCCCCGGTTTTTATTTGAGGAATTACGGTTATTTTGGCCTATACAAATGCAAATGCATAATAAAATTATTTGTAATTTTGGTTAGTTTTTAACAATAACTTTTTATTTGTTTGAATTAAATTAACAAGTATAAAGTTATTTTATAATGACAGCATATTGAAGATTTGAAAACAATTATAAATAAACCATATAGTAATCACTGCAATCACTTTTACACTTTTTTTTCAGAAAGATGCAGTGGTAATCTTAACATTTTATTTTATGACTTAGCATTATAAATAACTGAATTAGACTTAGCATTGTAAATGCTCTAAAGCAAATCAGTTGTAAAAATCAGAAAATCTTTTAGAGCTTTGTGAATTTTTTTTTTCATGTAAGTTATAGCTTCTGACCTTTAAATCAAAACATACTCATGATGATATGGCATCAACTACTGCATTATATAATCAGAAACACAGTCTAAATATTATTTTTATATTTTGCTTTCACTTTATTAGGAGTAGGCCAACAGCGCTCTAGCTTGTACTTATTTGAACAATGCTTGAAGCTTAGTATTACGAGCACTTCCTGTGTCTGTTTGCCTCTTTAAGATGAATCCACTTGATATATTCCCCAATTATAAGACACTTTGGATTTTGCTAAACATTTGCTCAGTGAATAAATGTAAATGTAAATACATGTTTCATCTTAGAGCAGCATTATTAATTGAAATGTTAATTTTTAACTAAATATGAAGTGTAATTCACTGATTTATTTTCTGTAGACTTTCAGACTGCAGTATCACTGAAGAAGGTTATAAAGCTCTGGCTTCAGCTCTGAAATCAAACCCTTCACACCTGATAGAGCTGGATCTCACAGGAAATGATCCTGGACAATCAGGAGTGAAGGACCTCACTGATTTACTACAGGATCCAAACTGTCAACTGAAGACACTGAGGTGAGTGCAGTAGTTTGACTAAAGGAAAATTTTATCACCAAACCATCTTTCATCTGTCTTTGCCATTAAGACATACTGTACCTATATCAGCATATTAATTCACTTCTTTTAGATAAAAACCTGTTAACCCACACCTGGACTTGGGCGCACTGAACTCGAAACAAGACAAGATTAATCTTGACAAACTATATCATTATAAAGATCTAAGACTCAAGCATTGATGACAGATCGCTGTTTTTCAATGGAAAGCTTATAAAGAATGTGTTTGTGAAATTTGTGTAAGCAGTCCACATCAAAACATTAAAAATCAAAATGCAGTACATACCAGATTTGTCATAATAGCGAGCCATAAACATATCCACAGCTGTAAATCTTGGTTTAGTTAGAAAGGTAATGGTCCACTGATCAACATCCCAAAGAGCAAGTTTAGTCCAACAAAGCAATAACATTGTAATATGATAATTCCTTTGTTTGCGTTTCAGTTTTTCAAGGACTGTATTCTTTGTGTCCCTTATTGAATAACTCACGCTCAGAAAACCGAGTCTTGGTAGTAAAAAAACAGCATGGTTTTGTAGCGTACAGTGGCACAAACAGAATGAGACAACCCTCACACACGAAAAAAGTGAAAGATAGGTGGAAGATTCTTGATTTGAATTCTGGTGCTCTCTTGTGAGGCGCGCTGTGACGCACCTGTCATTTGATGGAGGCATAATTTAGCGAAAAGCTTTTTCTTTATTTTTTATTATTCAACATTTTTGTTGAAGTGAAAAAAGGTTGCAGGTATCTCATTTTCATGATATCTTCTTCAGATTTGAAATAGAAACTCACAAGGCATATGACTTTCAACCCATTACTTTTCTAGAATACAAAAATCTGTTTTTTCAAGGCACTTCAGTGTCTATAACTTTTAATATTTTTGTGCATTATCAACTCTGGTTGATAAAAAGTATAGCCCAAAGTTAACTTCTTTCCAAATACTCCAGAATTAAGTGTGAATTAAGTAACACACTGAAGTAAGGAACTGTTGCAGTTTTAAGTTAGGTAGGGCACTTTCAGCTATGAGTCCTATTATGGTAGATTTGGTTATCAGGTTAAAATCTGTGCCGTCAATTGAATAAAAAAAAAAACCTAGTATTTGTTTTAATTAAATGTACAAGTAAATATGACAACAGTGGACTTTTACTAGAGAATGTGCACTTTTTATGTATATGTATATTTTTTTTACAAACGAAAATGAAACCATTTAAATGCATAAATAACTTATTTTACATTATAGCTTGCATGTGCTGTTGACTTCAGGCCTTTATTTATTTTTGTTTATTTATTGACTACGGGCCTTTATTTATTTCTTTATTATTTATTTGTTTATTTATTTATTTATTTTATTAACAAATTCTTATCACTATCTTCATGTCTCATCAATGAGTATGCATTCATGGAGAACAAGCTTTTGGGGGTTTTGAGAACCAGAACTGAGCTGACTGATCAATATTTGATCCCCTTTATTAAAATACATGGAGGTGGATAATAACACACAAATTGTTATTCACTCAGCATTACTTGAACTAATACATACATATCTAAATAACAATATAATAGAAATTAATAGTATTCTCTTGTGTGGCTCTATACATTTTTTTAGCCAAATACATTTTTATATTGAAGTAATTAAGATTTCTGCATGCCACAACAGACTGGTTGCTTGTCCCTCCCTGGCCCCCCCTTATAAAAAACATCCTGGCTCCATGCTCTTTTATAATGAAAATAGCCATTGAGCACATCAGGGGTTGTGTCTTCTGCCATCATATTAAGTAGCGTAGCGTTCACTGTAACGTTACCCTTATCACACAACAATAGATGATCATCCACGATGTGAAGACAGCAAGAAGTTGTTATCAAACTATATAAAAATAATTACTAGCTTGGAAAAAAAAATTACACTTTAATTTTTAAATTAATCATGCGCATAAACACGTTAACATTGCCAGCCTTACTTAAAATGTCATAATGAGCATTTATATAAAGAAAAGGTGTTTTCTGTAGAAGTACTTTTTAGACACGTACAATGTGTATCAGTATGATCTTGATTATTTTAGAAGGCAGCGCTGCAATGTACAGTCATTAAATTTCAGTGTACTTCTTTCTCCAGGTTGTTACAGAATCCTTCTGCAGTTGAAGCATGTCAGTATGTGACTGAAGTTGTGGGGGAAAACCCACTACTCCTGAGAGAACTGAATCTGAGTGGACATGAACTAGGAGACGAACAAGTGAATCAGATTGCTGCTCTACTGCAGGATAAACACTGTAAACTCAAGAAGCTGATGTGAGTATTGTGTGTTTTTATCATTATTATTATTATTATTATTACTACAGTACACATCCATCCTATGTGTATCCTATTAAGTCAACTTACAGGAACCAGAACAAAACAGTTCTCAGTGATCATTAAATATAAGCAACATGCATTGTGTTCATAAATTCTTCCTCTCATGTTCATCATTTAAGGATGCGTTATTGTGGTATAACAGAGAAAAGCTGTTCAGCTCTTCCTTCAGTCCTGAGATCAAACCCCAGTTTGGAAGAGGTGGACATTAGCAACAATAATCTGCAGGATTCAGGAGTGAAGAAACTCCTGAAAGAGTTTGAAAATACAAACTGCACACTGAAGAAACTCAGGTGAGTTTAAAAATCCATGGTTTAAAACTAGAACTACCAAGGCAGTCATTTTGATCATTTTTACATTTTAAAATGTAATAACTTTGTTTAAATAAAACTCATATGACTAAAATACCTTAACTTTTCCTAAATTTCGTTTTGTTTTATGACAACATTTAATTATTAAAATTACAAAACACATAAAATTCTAAGTATTTCTACCTTGAATGGCCAAAGCGGTCATATTGAACGTTTGCATGACAGACAAAATATAATTTCTTCTTTTGCGACTTTTTCCTGTGGTTGAAGATAAATTTTACTGTTGCCTAGCAACTTTTGTTCTAGTTGTTTTGATATTGTGTTGCAAAGTTTAAAAGCCAGATGGACACCTCCAATACAACAACTGCTGTTATCCAATCTGCCACGATTCTAGGTAGGCTTTGTTTGGCTGGAAGACTATAGCCTGATTGTTATCACTAATAACTTACTTCAATGACAAAACATCCATAATATTAATAATAATAATAATAATAATAATAGTAATAAAAATAATGACTTGTATTATTTTATGCTAGTTTGATGCTATAGCTAATGCATATATGCTAATTTGACACCACGACAAGACTGATATTGTGAAATAAAACAAACTAATTATGTTTAACTATTAACCCTTTCATGCAGGAATTATGATAACCTCAGTCAGGATTTTTTTCCTATGTGTTTTTATTGCTCTTAGGGCATGAAAAACAAGAATTGATTTTTATTTTATTTTTTTTTTACAAATTTTTCAAAGAGATCTTCAGATGTCCACTTGAGTGGACAGCATGCGGTTGGTTTAAACTGAAGATATACTGTATTAAATATAAGACAATAATCAAACAGATAAAGTATGTGAATTTAACAAACTAATCAATGCAATTATATCAAACAATGTGAAAACTATAAAATATATACAAAAAATATAAATGAAAAATATTGCAATGGCTTCATACAACTTCATACAAGTTGCACTTCGCGTATCTATGATATCAGAACATGAGGACGTGATTCCATCAGAATTTTCTCCAGCCTGTCAAGGTACAACTGTGGAAACCACTCAGGGAGCCTCCAGTGCACCAGAGTATGGAGATTTACCCTTATTAGCTGATAATTCTGATTATGTTCAAGATGGACACGCACATTTCTATCATAGCCCTCCTCTGAGAAAACCTAGCGATACGTTTTTTCAATCTCATCTGAAATGATCAGTGTTGGGGGCAACGCATTACAAGTAACATGCATAACCCATTTAGATTACTTTTTTGATGTTACAAGTAAAGTAATGTGCTACAAGTAACATGCATTACCTAATCAGATTACTTTTTGTTCTAACAAGTAATTAACTACAAGTAATGTGCATTACCTAATCAGATTACTTTTTAAAGTAACAAGTAAAGAAACGCATTACAAGTAACATGCATTACGTAATCAGATTACTTTTTGATGTTATGAGTAAAAAAAAAGTTTTACAATAATGCACATTACATAATCAGATTACTTTTTGATGTTATGAGAAAGGAAATGCATTACAAGTAACATGCATTATGTAATCAGATTACTTTTTGATGTTATGAGTAAAGAAACGCATTAAAAGTAACATGCATTATGTAATCAGATTACCTTTTGCTGTTATTAGTAAAAAAACGCATTACAATAACATGCATTATAAAATCAGATTACTTTTTGATCTAACAAGTAAAGTAATGCATTACAAGTGTCATACATTATGTAAGCACATGACTTTTTTCGATGTCAATGAAAATTGCATTCTAATAATTCAAATACATTTATTTACAAAAGTCAATGCATATTACGTTTTTAAGTTTTAAATTTCAAAAATAATATTTACATTATACTTATGAATTGTAGCTGAAATATAGCCATTGCATACATGACGTCCACTACAGTGGACATGTGATTAATCAGAGTTTTCTCTCAATCTAAAATCAAAACTTGGAAAATTTTACTGTGATATGAATATTAGATATTGCTTTATGCTGCAATATTTTTTTACCTACAAGAGTCTCCTAGGATAGAAGGAATGGGTGGATATTCTGGAGCAACTTTGCATGTCTGACTGACCCTTGGCCATCTTGGTTTGGAGGGGGAAAAAAATTGAAACACAAAGGCTTGCCACTTGGTTGCAATTTATAGGATGATGCACCAGGGTCCAATGAAGAGGCTGATGTGCAACTTTGCCATAAAAACCCGTGCAAATTCAAGAAAATGCTTTTTTAATAGCTGTCCACTGTAGTGACCACTATGCGTGAAAGGGTTAATTTATTTAGCAACAGTGACAATATTTATTATTACATACTATCATTACAAATCCATGTATTCATGAATCACAATTCCAGTGGTGGCTGCATAAAATATTTTTCCAATTCATGTGATCCAAACATTTCCAATAACTCCAGATTACTGTAAAGTACAAAAGTAAAAATGAATTGAAACAAGATGTATGTACTAATTTCCAAAAATCACAACATGTTTTATCTATGGATTATTCTGCTTTGGTTCATATTTGTTGGCATTTAGACTGTCAAATAGGCAACAATATTTTCACTGCGGTGAAAAACTTTTCTTCTCCTTCTTGCTGGACACAAAGCGAGGCACACACATTTGGGAGTGGTCTACGTGGCTTTAACACAATAAAATATTAAAAAAAATATTAAATTTTTTAGGGTGATGACGTCATAAAAAGTGACAACCGACATTGAAAGCTTCATTTTCAAGCCTCAAAAGAAGATTCGAATGAAAATATGATATGACAAAAATGGCATTCAGTTCGATCTAGTATGAATGGTAAGAATGACCGCTATGGCCATTCTAGTAGTTATAGAATTCTGGTAGTTCTAGTGTTAATTGCAGTTAACTTTTAAATTTGTGTTATTTATTTTCATTTTCAATTGTTTATAATACAAATTATATATAATATAACTTATTATATTTATATATAAATGTATGTTTAATATTAATTATATATAAAATTAAACATACATTTTAATTATTATACACATTTTCTGTAGGCTTTCAGACTGCTGTATCACTGAAGAAGGTTATAAAGCTCTGGCTTCAGCTCTGAAATCAAACCCTTCACACCTGATAGAGCTGGATCTGACAGGAAATGATCCTGGACAATCAGGAGTGAAGGAGCTCACTGATTTACTACAGGATCCAAACTGTCAACTGAAGACACTAAGGTGAGAGATGATTAAACAATATAAAATAGGTTATATGCAGGTTAATAATTAATTAAATATTATTAAATTATTTTTAATATTATTTCAGTAAGACAACAAGTAGTTATACATCTGTAGTATCACATCTGACAAAGTGATTTCTTAACAAAAGGACTGAGTTGAATCCTGCATCATCTTCTCTTCTGCAGGTTTTTGGGTCCTGGTGCAGATGAAGCCTGCCAGTATGTGACAAGAATTATGGGTAAAAGCCCATTACTCCTGAGCAAGCTGCATCTGAGTGAATGTGAACTAGAAGACACATTAGTAAATCAGATCGCTGCTCTACTGCAGGATAAACACTGTAAACTCAAGAAGATAATGTGAGTGTTTCACAAAATGTTCATAATTATTATTTGCCTTGAAGTATTTGTAAAATATATCATTTATTAGATACTGTACATTAAATAAGTGGTTAAATTAACAGGTTACTTGTATTAATTTAGTGGACACTTTTATCCAGTGCAACGTACAAATAACAATAATACAAGCAGAAGCAACTAAGGCTGTTGCTGATCATTAAATAGGCTTTCAGATTCATACAAACAAAGTTACAAAGTTTTCTTTCTCTACAGGCTGAATAATAACAGGATCTCAGTAGAAGGTGTTGCTACTTTGACTTCAGCATTGAATTCAAATCCTTCAAACCTGATAGAGCTGGATCTGAGTGGGAATAAAATAGGAAACTCTGGAATTCAGAAGATCTGTCCTCTGTTGAATAATCCTCAGTGCAGATTGAAGACACTGAAGTGTGTTTTTATTTTTTATACATTTATATATTTCTACATAATATACATTTGTAAATGTCATTTTGATTAGATTTACTGTCAAGACAGACTTTTTTTTTTTACAACTTACATTATTATATTTAAATATTGTATGAAATATAAAAATTCTAATTAAGCAGATTATATCATTAAGGAATTTGTTGCTTATCTATGGGGTGAGAATTCTGTCAATGTTGAAATTTGTAGGATATTTTTTGTTTTCACAGTATTTTGTATGATTATGTTTTTATTTATCTTTAAATTTAAAAAAAGACTTATCACTTTATTCATATCAGTTATGTTTATTTACCATAGAAAATTCAATACTTAACACTTTTATATATATATATCTATATATACATACAGACTTTCAAGCTGCAGTATCACAGAAGAAGGATATAAAGCACTGGCTTTAGCTCTGAGATCAAACCCTTCACATCTGATAGAGCTGGATCTCACAGGAAATGATCCTGGACAATCAGGAGTGAAGGAGCTCACTGATTTACCACAGGAAGGTTGCTGTAAATTGAAGAACATCAGGTGATAATTACTTTCAAATATTTAAAAATAAGCAATGTGTACTGTGTGGAACTAGGTAAAAGGTTAAAATGTGTCAGTATGAAACTGAATGGAAAAAGGAATTTACTGAATTGTATATCAAGTATATTTCATGGGTCTGACATGGGTCGTGAGTTTTGTGTAACAGAAAATTGATTTTCCTCTAATAATTCACCTCTAATTAGTTTTAAGTGAAAATGCAAACTAACACATGCATTCTGTGCATGCGTGAGAGGAACGAGCTGTTCATATCAGCAGCAATTAATAGTATATATGGTTGGGAATGATCACATAATATTTAAACAGCCTTCTGTCTTTACTGTCTTCATTCAAATGCTTGTTTTCATCACTTTCGCTTTAATTCTTGGGCACTGACTAATTCGCTAACCTGAACATCCAATCAGAGCTCTCACTCTCCTGACATCCTGGATGCCAATGTGAGTCCAACGACAGCCAAAGAGTGGAACACACCAAACTAACTAGCTCGACCCTCGCTCGCAGCTAGCTATGGTTTCGGATATACAGCCCTTTTCCTCACTCTGGAGGTGTAAAGTTAATGGAGGCTGGATAGAGGGCCACCAGTAATCCTTTCGATGGTTCTGACTTTCTGTTCTAGTCTCTTGATGTCTGATTTGGTAGCTGAACCAAACCAGACAGTTATGAAAGAACACAGGATAGACTCAATAATAGCTGAGTAGAACTGTTTCACCATCTCCTGTGGCAGGCTGAATTTCCTCAGCTGATGAAGGAAGTAGATTCTCTGCTGGGCCTTTTTAGAAATGGAGTCTATGTGAGTGTCCCACTTCTTGTCCTGAGAGAAAGTGGTGCCCAGGGATCTGTACGACTGTACTGCATTCACATTGCTGTTCATGATGGTGAGTGTGTGTGTGGGGGGGGGGGGGGCGGGGGGGGGTATGCTAGGTGTTTTAGTCCAGCGTCACGTCGTTTAATTAGCAAATGCATTTGCGCTTATTTTCGTGCCCATGGGCGTGCTGGTCTAAAAACGAGGTGTGTTCAGGCGCATTGCTGACGCAATGCTATTTTAAGGAGCTGAAAATAGACTGCACTATAGCCCAGCTCAAACCTGGTCTAAAGTCTGTGAAAATGTTTTTTCTTTGTTATTTAAAGTGCTTAAATAACAAAGTGCTTAAAAAACTTAAACTCATTTGGCCAGACTTTAGTAGGCGGGTCCGCAACGAGCGTACACGCTGCTTATTAAACACAGGGATAGACAGCAGCACACAAACATGCCAAATATTACAAATTTTGGATTGCAATGCATAATAATTTTTGTAGGCTAATTTAAAAAAAAAAAAAAAATATATATATATATATATATATATATGAGTGCAACTAGCTCTTAAAGGAAATGGAAGATGAGACTCTGATTGGTTTATTGCCTGTTACGCCCAAAAAACACCCATTACTCATTAAGAGAATAGGTAGAACCCATTTAGACCATGCGCCCCGGCACGCCAACTGTTCTTCCGTCGTTACAATACAAAAGTGAATTTGGACACGCCCTGAGTGCACCTGCACCGTGTGCTTTACACTTTTCACATTTAGATAATTAAAATAGGGCCCCCTGTCTGTAAGCAGACTCGTCTCCATCCTTGATAAGGCAGATGACTCTAGTGTCGTCCATAAACTTCAAGAGCTTGACAGAGGGGTCCTTTAAAAGTTCGGTCATTTGTGTACATGGAGAAGAGCAGTGGGGATAGAACACAACCCTGAGGGGTGCCAGTGCTGATGGTGATAGTCCTGGAATGGAGTTCGCCTGTCTTTCAGGATACTGGTGATCCACTGACATATGGAGGTGGGCACAGAGAGCTGTATTGAAGGCCAAACATAAGTCCACAATTAGGATCTAATTAGGACCTTGGTTAATTTCCAGGTCTGTCAAGGTGTTTGCAGGATGTAATGCAGTCCCATGTTGACTGCATCATGCACAGACTTGTTTCCTCTGTAGGCAAACTGAAGAGGATCCAGTGAGGGTCCAGTGATGTCCTTCAGGTGAGCCAACACCAGTCTCTCAAGTGACCTAATGACCACAGACATGAGAGCAAAAGTTCTAAATCATTAAATCTAGTGATTTTGGGTTTTTTTGGGAACTGAAAATGTTGGTGGAGATTTTGAAGCATCAGGAAACTTCACACAGCTCCAGTGATCTGTTGAAGATCTGTGTAAAATTGGGGGCCAGTCGGTCAGTGCAGGCGTTTAAACAGACAGGTGAAAACCATCTGGGCCTGAAGCGTTCTTAGATTTCTGCTTGCTGAAGACCCAATTCACATCCATCCACACATTAAGTGCAGGTCGAGTGTTGACTGTCCTTTTCAAATCGACAGTAAAATACATTGTTAAAAGATGTATTTCGTTAAAACAGTAAAAAGATCGTCAGCCAATTGTTGATTCTCCACAGACTGTGGGGGTGGGGTCTTGTACAAGGAGATGTTCTTGAGACCGGTCCATACTAATGCCAGATCGTTGGCTGAAAATTGTTTTCTCAGCTTTTCTGAGTAGTTTTTTTTAGCCTTTGTTAGTCTGTTCCTGGCCTGGTTGTAAAATATTTTATCCCCACTTTTGTAAGCATCCTCTTTTGCATGACGAAGCTGTTTGTGTTTCCCAGTAAACCACGGTTTATTATTATTAAATGATAAGAATGTCCTGGTGGGGATGCACATATCCTCACAGAAATTGATGTATGAAGTCACAGTCTCTGTGAGCTCGTCCAGATCAGTGGCATCAGCTTAATAAACGCTCCAATCTGTGAGGTCAAAACAGACTTGTAAATCAGGCTCTGCTTCATTAGTCCATTTTTAAACCATCCTTAAAATAGGTTTAGCTAATTTCAGTTTCTTCTCTTTCATCACTTCAGCCGCCCACTTATCATATTTGTAGAGCTGCGGGCTTTGTGACCCCCCATCACATTTGCTAGTTTCTATAGCCTTCATGTTGAGCCAGTATCCTCCTGTGTTCTCACCTTAAATGGATAGAAGCACCAAGAGACCCCCAGTTAGTGTCGGATTGCTAAACTGCTCTAGAGTGTCAGTACAATATTTCATATAGGTGTACTCTTAGACTGGACCCATTAGCAAGATGGGAACTTCATGAATTGTAACATAATTATCTAATCTAAATTTCTTATTTTCTTCCTGTAGGTATTTGAAAAGTCCTGCTGCAGAGGAAGTGTGTCAGTATATTACTGAAGTTCTGGGTAAAAGTCCATTATTACTGAAAGAACTGGATCTGAGTGAAGATAAATTAGAAGATCTGGATTGGGAGAAGTTCTCTGCTCTTTTAATGGACTCTCATAGCAAAGTGGAGAAAATTATGTAAGAATAACTTATCTATTTATCATTTATAATAGATTATCTGATGTGTGTTGAATATGCGCTGAATAATAAATAATACTGTTTTTATCCTTAGGCTGAATAATTGTAAGCTGACAGAGAAAAGTTGTTCAGTTCTAGCTACTGTTCTCTCCTCCAAAACCATCCTGAAAGAGGTGAACCTGAAAAACAGCCATCTGCCAGACTCGGGAGTCAAAGAGATCTGTGAGGGACTGAAGAATTCTGTTTGTGAGTTAAAGATACTCAAGTGAGTACATTCCACCATCAGCTATACTCAACACCACAGCAATCAATGGAATACTATACATTTATGGATTCTGCTTACCTCCAGCAGTGGGGAAATTTGAAGAATAATGTTTTTGTTGCTGTGTGTGTGTGTTGTAGTGGTTTTCCTATAATTAACCTCACAACAGTGTTGTCTCGAAATACAGAATTTAAATAATAAATAAAATATAAAACTAAATAAAGTAATATTTTGGGAGAAATGGATGAATTCACTTGCTGTAAATCTGAATGACAAGTCTCTCTGAACTGAAGCACAAACAAACATGGCAGTGCCCGTCTCACATTACAGTGGCTCCAGAAGCATGCGACATCTGACATATATAGCAATTGTAAGTCGCTTTGGATAAAAAGCGTCAGCTAAATAGATTATGTAATGTAACATGGTGTGCAAGTTTATGAATATTTTGAATATAAAAGGAAAAAACGAAATAAAAGCGATCCATCTGTCATACAGTGTTTTTGTGACCGAGGTGTGTCACGTGACAAACATGACTTGTAAACAATAGGGGAAAATGTTATAAAATAATGGTCGCCTAAAAAGAAGCTCACTCTGGGGGGACCGGTCCGTGTACCTTCGACGGAACTGACGGAGCTGAAGCTCTTTCCTCTGTTGGACGGTGTGGATCGGGATCCGCCGATCAGAGAAGTGCAGCAGACTACACTCTACAAGATAAGCTTCAGTTGCTGTTGTTTGTAATAGCAAATGAAAACATAGGCTACTTGTGAGGTTTTTCTTAAATAGGCATAGAATAAAATTAGTAGGCTAAAAATCTGCATATTTCATGTCATTGTAGATCATTGGCCTACAGTAAAATTCAAATGTCATTGAATAAATTAATTTCTGTTTGTTCAAAGATAGATAGATAAATAAATAAATAAATAAATAAATAAATAAATAAATAAATAAATAAATAAATATATTTACCACTAGCAAAGAATCTGCGGGATTAATATGCTCTGCTGTCTGCCGCTTCTCTCCTGGTGAAAATGAACTGAGCTTGCGGTTGCCGCTTGTCGGTGCAGTACAGAAGGGATGAAAGGGGCGTTTCAGCGCCGCCCACACATTCAAACAAATATTAAAGCATAATCTCATTTTTTACCCACAAACAAAAATACGAAAAATCCAGCTAAATTTTCGTTTTCCGTTTCTTAAACAAAACGAAAAAACGAAAATCAAACCGTTTCTCATATTTCTTTATTTATTTATAAATAGAAAATCAAATGACCAAAATATACACGGACTGTACACGGACCGGGACCACTAGGATATTTTAAACTCACCACTGAAAAGGAATTAAGGAATAAAGGATAGAATTTAGAAACAGACTTCAACAACAGCTATACACACAAAATAAAACTCCTTTATTTTCTAAAATATTTAATTTTTATTTTTTTTAAATAAATAAATCACAGTTGTCTCCGCTATAGTGAACTGTGAAGTTCAGATTAGAGAATTAGCCTTGCTATATTAAAATACATTTTAAAGAATGAATGTAACCAAACAGTTGGTAGCCCCCATCGACTTACCAATTTCAATAATATTTAGTTTTTTTTTTAAGTACCCACCATAAAATCTCTAAAATTTACATATTTGCCTACATATTTGGTTACTGAAGTAAATGTAAAGGAGTGGAGTGAATTCAGTTTGCTACATACACCTCTAATTATAAAAGGAGTTTCTGTGAGAGAGCATACCTCAAGCTAGTCACTGATAGCTTCAGTGTTGGGAATGTTCTTTGCTCACTTTCTGTATAAAATGTATTCCCAGTTTGTATAATAATTTTGCTTTTCATACTACTAAAAATATCAATGAGACGTTTATATATATATATACATATATACATATATATATATATAAACTAATTAATAAACTATTCTTAGCCAGAATATAATCTGCTCTTTCTCTAAACACTTCATTATCATATTTTTTAATACCAAGAGCTATATTAAACAGGAATCATAATCATTTAAATACATTTACGTAACCATAATAGTTCAGCTCTCCCCATTTGAGTTCATGTATTTTAATTATATACTTTATGCAGTCTATTCAAAATTATTATTTGAATTGTAAATTGTGCAGTGTAAATACATGTGTCCCAACTTTGAGCTGCATTATTCATTGTAATGTTAATTGTTTACTGTAAATGTTAATTGCAATTCATTAATGTATTTTCTGTAGACTTTCAGACTGCAGTATCACTGAAGAAGGTTATAAAGCTCTGGCTTCAGCTCTGAGATCAAACCCTTCACACCTGATAGAGCTGGATCTCACAGGAAATGATCCTGGACAATCAGGAGTGAAGGAGCTCACTGATTTACTACATGATCCAAGCTGTCAACTAAACCAGTTGAGACATGAGGTGAGACATGATGAAATAATACAAAATAAATTATATGTTAAATATTCATACTAAATATTATTTCAGTAATACAGTAATTTGCAAATGTGCTGATGTGAGTAGTGTGGTATTTGATTCCGTTTGTGACGAGAGCGGTATGATTTTTTCTTGGTATAACTAAATCAAAAGAGCACAGACTACGCCACCCTGGGAATTGCACCCAAGGAAATATAAAAAGGACCCAGGTTCGGTGGTGCAGAGAAAAGACAGGGTCGCTTCATCCAATGAATTAATGGTTTTATTTAAAAGGAAAAATATCCCACTAGCACCATTTGTTTGTAATATAAATAACTGGCAAGTTTATTATAACAATACACAATATGTCAAATGTTAAAAGAACATTCCTCCAGACATCGCTGATTTTCAAGCACTGAATAACATTAAACAAAACAAAAATGTATGTACCGTCCCCACAAAATAAAACAAACAAGAAAAATTATTACTACAAAAAGAATGTAACGGCAAGGCTTAAGCTCCCGTTAGGGGTGGCAAGCTAGCTGTAAACAATTGTGCTCTCAACCATTTATGTGTGCACGGCAAACTACATATGAAGAGGTGCTCAAACCCTGGTGCTCCAACCTCACAGCAAATGTGTTCACCCAGGTGACTAGCCTCCCCCTCGGCACACTCAGCCTTGACTCGAAACAAAGAAAAAGATTAGTAGGGAAGATACACATACAAGATAATCACATCAATCACAATTATGATGATTGATCAGATCAGGTGGTACACAGGTGATAAATAATCGGTCCAACCTCATTTGCAGTGAGGACCCCAAAATACTCGATGGATGACCGTTAGATAGACACTAATATAGCACCACACGGCACTACGGCCAAAATCACACTGATCAGTCCAACTCAATTACAGAAATAACAGTAACCCTAACCATAAAATTAAATAAAAAACACACAGCGACTATTAAAGTCATGAAAAACCTAACAAAATAATTATTCACGAAGGACAAAAGAATAAACTAGTCATAGAAAAACAGCAGCACGACCTGAATGAAATCACGTGGTACGCGGAAGACTGCAAAACAAAACATAACAATCAGACAAGGATCTACTCCAATCGTCAATACAAAACATTACTAAATCGTACGTACCCCGCGAGAATCACACACACATCACGGATCACACATCACGATGTCAGGATGCACTCGCGAAATGTTCCACTCGAAGCTTTCTATGAGTGCTCGACGCAACTCCCAGGGTACGCAGACGAAACGGTTACAGCAATCCTGGACTATAGTGAAACCGGAAAAGGGGCGGATGTGACCAAGCCTACATTCTAGGGCTTCTTGTCTAACCATTTAAATACGCTGGCCCTGATTACCTCGTCCACCCATTCCCATATAAGGGCAATGACGAACAGAAACAGGAAAGGGGAAATCCCCTGCTGCTACACAATCAAGCCCAGATTCCCGACATTGTATTGCAATTAAGCAGATCTAGGAGTATCAAGGTCTTCACACGTGTGCTTTCCAGGAAGATCTTGAGACCATTCAAAATGCCAACTTCATTGTAGATATTTGTACCGAAAATGAAGATCTTGTGATCCCATGCCCTGCTGCTCCTCTTGACATTTACTGTACAGTTTCTCACTGTTTCTTTCAAATACATACATAAGTGCTGAAATTAAGTAGAGCTTGTCATTAAAAACAATGACAATGAATTTTGTCTTAACATATTTTAAAAGGCAATGGGCATTTAGTTCAGAATTAAATTGAATCGTTCATCAACTTTTGCAGGTTTTTGAGAAGTTCTGCTGCAGATGAAGCCTGTCAGTATGTGACAGGAATTGTGGGTAAAAACCCACTACTCCTGAGAGAACTGAATCTGAGTGAATGTGAACTAGGAGATACACGAGTAAATCAGATTGCTGCTCTACTACAGGACAAACACTGTACACTCAACACACTGACGTGAGTATTTCACATCATTTTAAAATGTTGTATTACTTTTAATAGCAATGTTACTGTACTTGACAATATTTTCTTATTTGTCTGAGCCAGTGGCATTTTTTTCTTCTGGCATTTTATTACAGTCAAAATAATGTGAAGTATTAAAATTAAAGTTATTGTAAAGAGAAATAAATGTTTTTTCCTAATGAAATTTTGGAAATTGTGCATCCTCAATGTAGATGAGACTTACAGCAATTCAGATAATTATGCCAGATTGTTTTAAAATATAAATATCATGTGTAGGACATTAAAAATCAATCTTGAATGATGCGGTCACTGTACAATTGGCTTACTCGATTTGTTTAAAAATTTGGATTCGTTGAATAACAAGGCATTGTTGTGTGGTTTTCAGAAAGGCACAACAGTTCTGCTGTGGCTTTGGTTGGAACAACACTGGCGATATTTTGTGTACAATGTAACCTGTTTATTAAACCGTTGTATTAAATCAGATTTGCGGATATTTGAGGGAAAAACCACTCTTGCCATGTATATGGTGGGCCAACATTGTCTTTTCTCTTTCTGTCTTCAGGCTGTGTGGATGCAGTATTACAGAGAAGCAATGCCTCACCCTGACCTCAGCTCTGAAATCAAACCTATCACACCTGAGAGAACTGAACCTCAGTGTGAATAAAATAAAGAACACAGGAGTGATGCACATATGTGATCTCCTAAATGATTTCCACTGTAAACTGGAGAGATTGAGGTGAGGAACACTTTATACTCAGTATCTCATGATGAGCCTGAGTATTTTGTGATCTGGTGAAGGATTATGGATGCACTGATACCACTTTTACTGTTCTTTCTATTGCTCTATTTTATTTTGTCTTTCATTTAATAGCACAGGAATTAGATCAGGGGTCACTAAACTCGGTATGTCACAGAGCATTTTAATGACTATAAATGCACAAAAACAGTATACCGATACCGATACTGCATCTCTATTAAAGATGATCTCTCTTCCTTGTTTTGCTGATGTAATAAAGAGTTAGCTTCTCAAATTTTATTTTATGCTCTCCATCTCTCGATTTTTCCCAATGTTAGGTTAAGATACTGCGATATGACAGTTGAAGGTTGTTCTGCTGTGACTTCAGCTCTGAAATCGAACCCATCACACCTGAGGGAGCTGGACCTAAGCGGGAATAACCTAAAAAACACAAGGCAAAAAACACAATTGTATGACGTACTGAAGGATTCACACTGTAAAATGAATGAAATAAGGTCAGTAGCAATCATAAAAATGAACAAAATAGTGTTTTGGTATTTGAATGAAACAGAATAGTTTGTCTCATTTCTCTGAATATAGGTTCACAAGATGTGACATGAAAGATGAAGATTGTTCTGTTCTGACGTCAGCTCTGAAATCAAACCCATCGCACATTAGAGAGCTGAACTTAAGTGGGAATGTATTAGGACAATTGGGAGTAACAACCCTCAGTGATGTACTGAAAAACCCACAATGCAAGCTGGAGAAACTAGAGTTGGTATCATTATGTTGTACATCAGTAACAGTGTGATGCTTTTAACTATTGGACTGATTCAATTTGTATTAGTAGAAAAATAATTAAACTTTGAAGCAAAATGTGTATTTTGTGCAGTAAACCACACTCTAAAAATACTTTAAATTGTGAGATGAGTACAATATTTTCTTAATTTTTTCAAATCGACTACATGAAAATAGTACATTTAAATGTCACTTTTTTCCCAGTGAACTACAATATTAATTCTATATTTTAAATGACAGTTATAATTCATTCAATGACTGTGTCATTTACATTTTATAAGAGTAAAGATGCTCCAGTCTTCTGTTGTATCCTCAGTATCCTAGTTAACCTAGTTGTATCCTAGTTGTATCCTCAGTATCCTAGTGTAGTATCCTCAAATCCTAGTTAACTTACAGTACCTCCTGTCTAGGTTTATGGTTCTATAATTAGGTTTTCATGTTCTGGTACATTAGTGATTGAATGACATTTACTAATGATGAATTTAACACATATATTAACTTTCTCTTTCTGTCTTCAGTCTGTGCGAATGCAGTATTACAGAGGAACTGTGTCTCATCCTGACTTCAGCTCTGAAATCAAACCCATCACACCTGAGAGAGCTGAACCTCAGTGGGAATCAACTAGGAGACTCTGCTGTTGAAAACCTTGGGATTCTATTAGGAAGTTCACAATGCAAGCTGGAAAAACTATAGTTAGTAACATTACACTTTACAGCAGTTACTGTGTGATTAAATTCATGTTATTTATTTTAACACAAAAGGACCACACTATCATCTAGCATTTCCCCAACTGAATAAAGATATAAAAGTACTATGATCTAATGGACTAATGGTTCAGTATGTTTGTCAGTAGAAAGTTTCATACTGTATGCTGAAATCTGAAAAAAACACTGCAAAATGAGGCAGATAAAAACTTAAAACGTAAATGACAATAGATCCTTCTGAAAGAGTTATGTGGTTTCTGTAACACTGATGGACCTTTTAGTCAAAGATGGGTCATTAAATGCGTGTTCCTGGAGGTTAGCAAGTGAAGTTAACAACATAGGCTAACCTCAGATACATGTGATATTGATAAATTGTCATCTTCATTTTCACTCTCTTTTAAAACACTCCAAGGGACGTGACTGCTTTCAGAAAGCCGAAGTAAACATCTACTGCTGTGATAAACTTCATCACACTGGGCCCTATCATACACCCAGTGCAATGCTGCTCCAAGCGCGAAGCAAGTTTTTTTTTTGCTAGTTTCATCCAGATGCACTTGTTGTTTTCGGGTCCTGCGCCACATTGTTTAAATAGCAAATTAATTAACACCCATTTCAGCACCCATGGGAGTGGTGGTCTGAAAAAGAGGTGTGTTCAGGCACATTGCTGGGGCATTGCTATTTTGAGGGAAGTGGAATAGACTGCACTGTTGACCACTGTTGATAGTGCGATGTCGCAAACAGGTCCACCTAAACCTGGAAAAAAAATAAATAAATATCTGTTTCACCACCTCGGGATGAAGCCTCCATTCCCGGGTCTCGACCTTTGCCTTGAAAGGATGTCTGCTCCCATATTTAGATGCCCAGGATTATGTACTGCTGTCAATGAAAGGAGTTTGTCCTGGGACCACACACGAATCTGGTGTGCCAGCTTGTACAAGGGGCATGAACGCAGACCTCCTTGGTGGTTGATGTAAGAGACCACCACTGTGTTGTCAGTGACAATCTCTTAGGTCTGGGAGGAAGTGCTTCAAAGCGCAAGACACAGCCAGCATCCCCAGCCAGTTGAGATTTCTTACGCGCAACAAGGAGCCCCAAGCACCAGGTCCTGAGACAAGAAACAAGGCTTCCTCTACATGTCCAAGGCACATGAGGATCGACTCGATCTGAGCAGGAGACAGCTGTGCCTGCACCATGGTCGAATCCCACCCCATGCCCAGATAAGTTGTCCTCTGTAATGGAGAAAGAATTATTTTCTTGGTGTTTACTATTAACACCAGCTCTCTCATGTGAGCGAGAACGACATCTTAATGCCGAACTGCCATGTACTGTGATTGACCTTTTTCTACAGTATGCAAGACCCAGAGAGACACATTTGGCAGTAGCTTCCACTAAGGGAACCAGTCTCCCTAGTTCTGTGCCCTGAAGTGGAGGACTCACAGGAGACAGCTGAATCAGCTGCTCCAGAGACTCCCGAAGGGTTAGCAAGCCCTTTAGCACTGCTACAATTTCTGAGCCTCCTGGTACCTGTCGATGACAGAGTTGACAGCGTCACCGAACAGGCCAGAAGGTGCAAGCGGGGCGCCCATTAGGAAGACCCTGTCCTTCTGTTTAATGCCGGACAGGGCCAGAGCTGCCACGGAGATACAAATTAGCCATTCTGTGTAATTCAGAGATATCATTCATTTCACTTCCTCGCCTTCGTCTAACTCCTCTAGCAGGTCAGCTTGGTATGCCTGTAACACCACCATGGTGTGCAGATACACACCAGCCTGACCTTCAGCCATATACCCCTTGCCCACCAAGCTAGATGAGGGCAAGACTAGAGCCTTTAAGGATATACTGCACCAGGGGAAAGATAGCTTGCGACCGTCTATTCCACTCTGGGCATCACTTTATAACCCCTACCACATTTGCATATTGAGAAAAGGTGGGGACAAATAAACATGTTTAACTTAGCCATTGCATAAGTAACCACCTCCAGCAACTCCTCATACTGGGTTGAGAGAGAAGGTGAATCCTCATTGACACCCTCCACATCAAACTCCTTGGAGGAAAACAGAATGTTGAGACTGTTCCCTGGGAGGAAGAAACTGCAGAGTGGGTTTTTGATCCCAAAAGCAGGCACCAGATCTGGTGGGTGAGGAAAGAGATAGGGACTCACTGGTCTCCCCCTCGAGAGCTCACTCCGTATGCTTTGCCACCAAGCAGACAACACACAAACAGTGTGTATCCCCTCTCTTAATGTAGCGAAACTCTGTCCGCTTTCACAGAATGAAAAGTATGACTGAAACAACACAGAGTGCTTGCAGAATGACAGATAGATGATGCTGGTTCCACTTCACGTGCTTTTATAGCTTCCTGGTCGCTACGTCACCCGCATATGATGTCACGCCCTTCCATTAGACTGATTGCACATGTGATTCAGAGCGTGGATTCGCTGAAGTTGTTCCCATGGAATTTTCCAAAAAAACATTGGAAAAAGTAAGGCAGCTCTGAGATTCAGTTGCAATTCACAAGCATTTTTTTGTCCAAATAAAATTGCTCCAGACTTGGATTGTAACTAGTATCCTCAAATCCCAGTTATAAATTGGTTTATGTTGCTAGAATTAAGGTTGCATGTTCGTATATTAGTGACTTTATTGTGTTTAGTCAGGATGAATTTAACTCACATATGAACTGAACATGGATCATTGTTATTTCTCTCTCTGTATTCAGTCTGTGCGGATGCAAAATTACAGAGAAACACTGTATCATCCTGACTCCATCCCTGTGTTTAAACCTTTCACACCTGAGAGAGCTGGACCTCAGTCAGAATAAAATAGAAAACAAAGGAGTGGATATCTTGTGTGAAATACTGGATAATTCACGGTGTCAGCTGAAGAGATTGAGGTGAGGAATATTCCTATGCAAGAATCACAATGCTTAAAATAACTTTAACACTGTAATTTTAACTAAAACACTTTTACCCAATATCTCCCATATTTGTAGAAAATAATTCCTCCCAGTGGAGGAATATATATTAAGCTGAAGAAGAATTAATGTGTGTTCCTACAGACACTTCGATTGTGCCTTTTATTTTTCTCTTTATTATGTATAATTTAATTATTTCTAACTGCCCTTTCATCTTTATATTTTAAACCATTTTGTAATGTAGAGCATAACTTTATACATTTAAAATATTTGGGTCTTTTTATGAATTGGCTGAATTCTATTTAATGTATTGTGCAATAAGGTGCAGTCACATAGTGTACTTTTGTTCGAGAAACAATTTCCAAGAAGCACTTCATATTCTAGAAGAATACTTTTATGAAGTGGCTGAGAATACACTGCTTGAATTATAGCATTGTTGGTTATAAATATTTTGTGCAGTTTCACCTGATGGATAGCCATTGGATTGGTGGAACAAGGCTCCAGCCAGTTCAGAGTTCACTAAAGCAACTTCTGTTGGTCTATTCTGTTAATTTTCCTGTCAAATCTAAACTCCATGCCACTGGAAATCCGTCAGGTCAAATTCCTAATCAGAATGCATCCCCTTTGAGATGACTGTTATAATGTTTGCTAAATTTGGAGGGGAAAAAAATCACAATTATATTTCTTCCTCTCTTTCTAGTCTAAATGACTGTGGCATTACAGATGTTGCAAATTTAACTCAGTCTTTGGACAAGACTAAAGCATTGACATTTTTAAAAGAACTTGATTTGAGTAACAATAATATAGGATCCTCGAAAAATAAGCTCATTGATGTGCTACAAGACTCAAACTGTAATCTGAGGTAAGTAAAAATCCTTATGTTGCAGTCAAACAATAATAAACAGACATACATGGAAATGTAATTTATTCTAAATGTTTCATATTGTAAACACAATTTTTTTGTGTGTATATGCCAAACAATGTAAAACCAGTAACTAATTTGATAACAGAAAATATAATGTTTGCTATAGTCTATTAAACACTGTCCTCAAATTAGTTGAAATATAGTAAGCACAGAAAATGTTTAACTTGTTCCAATGACCACTGTTTTTCTCTTCTGGTTCCTCTTTACAGCCTGGAGAAAAAACATTGGCTCAGCTGGAGCGCTGGTGTAAATATCATTAGTAGTATTGGTGGATGGTTTACTCGTTCAAAAGCTCAAGCGAAACCTCTGAAATCAACAGAACAAGAAACGTCATCAACAGATGAGGAGTTCTCTAAATGTCCTCACTATAGTACTGTTATAAATGAAGCTCAATCAACGGAACAAGAAACGTCATCATCAGATGAGGAGTCCTCTGAATGTCCTCACTATACTACTTTTATATATCAAGCTCAAGAGGAAGCTGTGAAATCAACGGAACAAGAAACATCACTGTCAGATGAAGAATCCTTAGAAGGTTCTTACTATAGCACTGTTATACAAGCATATGTGTGATTGTAATTTTGGTGAGATATTGCTAAACAGCAAACAATAAAATTTACAGCTACTACAGCTTAAAATAGCACTCCTTTAACAAATCTAAAGTTTTATAGCTCTTATAAATTACTATTTACAATTTATTACTAATGCATACAGGTGGAAAAGTATTAGACCTTCAAAATAAATAACGCAGCATTAATAGAAACATGTCCTTGAGTAATGTTGGGTGTTATGTAAGTTCTGTGTTTTATGTTTGGTTTTATTTTTTACAGGTGAAACAGAGAAGGGAGACGAGGCTAGTGAGTGCTCAGATGTGGTGAATTGGCTGGATATAAATCCATAGAATAAGGCCTTCCTCATAATGATGCTTGGATTAGACTCATCCATAATGAAACACTTCAAATATTGCTAATCATGACTGTGATTGTAATTTAGCACTTAAATATATAAAGTAATATAATATAGTATATATATATATAATAACTGAAAGTGTAAAGTGTAAAATGAAAACATTGTAGGCTACAGATTTAAATCAGTAGTATGCACTGATCTGTTTGCACTGATGTTGTTTGTTGTCAACAGTTCAGAAGATGTGAAATAAAGTGAAATAAAGTGCATGCATCTGTAATAAAGCGTCCCTCACACAGGTCCAGGGGGTGAATAAAGGCCTCCTGTAGTGAATCTATGCATTTTTGTAAGATAATTATACATATTCCAAACGTAATCAACATTTTTCTATCTATATGCCAGCTCTCATGAACCAGGCTGATGACAGTGAGTTAATTCATCCCCTGGGCAAGTCTCTCCAGCCCACCGAGGAAAGTGCGGATTTACAATCTACTATAAACTAAAGTTTACAGCAAAACATATTAACTCAACATTACAAGTTGTTAAACTATAGCAACTTTTTAATGTCAAATTAGCTAACACCTTGTATTAAAGATAAACTAAATCCTATCAAGTTCTACAGATATTCATACATGCTGTGGTTGCAGATACAGTCAACTTGCTTTAAAGTTTTCATGATAACCCCAATTAAACATACATGATCACCCTGTAGCAGATCTATACAGGTGGATCTGGGGAAGGTGGAGGGTTTCAGAAGTGAACTGCAACTAGGGCTGCATGATTAATTTTAGTAATACGATAAATCGTGATTAGACAGAAGCTGCAATTGTCATGCATAACTTTCAGTGAAGCACGGTTCTGTGATCAGCTGTATATCTCCACCTGAATGCCAGAGGGCGCTCTTGCGCAGAAACTTCAAATACACTAAACAGAAAAAATCCAGGAAATGCCTATAGCGGTTGCTGAATAAACAAGTGGTATGAAGCTGCAGACTCGGAGCCTGCTGCATCTACGCAGAACCTGATTTTACCAAGTGAGACATGTTCCTGGGACAACATCTTTGTTGTCCCTGGAACAACATTGTGATTAACCAATCAGATTTGAAGAACCAGTTTATAGATTTTGTGAAGTTTACGCTTAAAATCACTGTTAGGTGCTTGTACATAAGTGTCATTCATCTATCATTTCCTCTGACTTTAAGGATCACTCATGGTTAAGGTTAGGTTTAGGTGTAGGGATATGGTCAAGAATACATTTTTGGACTAAAATGTTGTTCCAGGGTTAACAAAATATGTTGACCTAGGAACACATCTAACTCAGCAAAATCAGGACGTGCCTGCATCTACAGTCCCGCACCCAGAGTCCCGCATTCTCAGACCCCTTGCAACCCAATCTTATGGCAATTCGTACATATTTTAGGAGGTGGCTAATTCGTTCAAATTTGTACGACCACACTCGCACAAATTCATACGATTTTTGCCAAATCGTACGGATTTTACAAGTTGCACAATTTGTATGAATTTGTACGAATGACCTACACCTAACCCCGCCCCTAAACCAAACTGACACAGGGGTTTAGACAAATAGTTTGATTAAAAAAGAAATCATTGAATACAATTGACGATACTCACTTTTCAGTTCTTCACATGTTTATCCATGTGTTTATCCAATCCAATTTGATAGGAGGCGCTGTCTCGAAAAAAGAGGGGACAGAGAAAGCGGGACTCTGGGTGCGGGACTGTAGATGCAGCAGGCTCAGGCTCCGAGTCTGCAGCTTTATAATATTGGATTTAAATGCTTTCATTGATTCGGCCTAGAGCGCAATGATGGGCATGACTGGTTTATTTGTTATGTAGTGAATATGAAGAAGTTTTTATGCATGTTTATGACAGCTGTCCTTAAGGGTCATTCGCTCAGTTATGTCATTTTAAAAGGGATACTCCACCCCAAAATGAAAATTTTGACATTTAAAAAAAGCTTTGTTCATCTTTAGAACACAATCTAACATATTTTGGATGAAAACCGGAAGGCTTGTGACAGTCTAACGCATTCTCATCCCAAGGCGTCATATACTGACACTCTTGACATTTCGTCAAGTTGATTTTTTGAAATCAACTGAAATAAAATACATGAAATCTCTCAAGATCTGATTAAACAACCCCACAAACAGCATCACCAGCTCCACTTATTAATAACCAGACTGACTTTATTTCTCTCAGACGTCTACAGAAGATCTTATTGAGAATGAACTAAGGTTTAGATGTTGATTTATTGTTTCATCTGAAGTAACCATGTTAGAGATCAGTGTTTGCTTTAGTTGGGCTCTTAACCCTTTACTTCGGTCTATGTGTTTTCTCTGGCTGTTATAACCGTGAAGAAGTGCCATCAGGTGCTAACCTGTACCTAGGTGTAGGTTGTTATACTTTATATTGGTGATGATAATCATCAATTATTGAACTGTACTGAGTCTAATCTCAGATGAAATAGGTGTTCTGTAATTTGATTGATTATAGTAAATGGATGCTAAGAGCCAGTGGTTCTGTGATAATCAGATAATACAAATACTTTCCAAACAGTTTGGACTTCTATGTTGTCAATTAGTCACACACAGACATCAATAATCAGCATATGAACCTCAACAATGGTAACCATAAAAAAAAAAATGCTGCAGAGCATGCTGGGAGCCATGGATGAGTTTTGTAATACAATAGTACCCAGCATGCATTGCAGCATGTTTTTTTGGTCACCATTGTAGAGGTTCATATTCTGATTATTAATGTCTGTGTTTGACCAACTACTGGCATAGAAGAAAAATGTATGTGTACAAAATGTTTAGAAAGTCATTTTTATATTAACTGATTATCACAGAACCACTGGCTCTTAGTGTCATTTTTTACTAGAACCACTTCTACAAATTACATTACACCTACTTCATCAAAGATTAGACTCCGTACTGTACGGCTCAATAATTGTGAATAATAATGAATAATTATCATCCCAATATAAAGTATAACAACCTACACCTAGGTACAGGTTAACACCTGATGGCATTTTTTCTGGGCTTTTGAATTACAACAAATGTGTTTTAGGAACACACGGTTATAACATGAAGAGAAAACACAAAGACAGAAATCAAGGATCAAGAGCCCAACTAAAGCAAACACAGATCTCTAACATGGTTACTTCAAATGAAACAATAAATCAACATCTAAACCTAAGTTCATTCTCAATAAGATCTTCTGTAGACGTCTGACAGAAATAAAGTCAGTCTGGTTATTAATAAGTGAAGTTGATGATGCTGTTTGTGGGGTTGTTTAATCAGATCTTGAGAGATTTCATGTATTTTATTTCAGTTGATTTCATCTAAGGCTGTGTCTGAAGTCAGTTGTAGTAGTTCTTGTGTTTCTCTTTTCTTCAGTGATTCTGTTTGTTAACAGCAGCTGTTCATCACTAATTAACAATCAGCACTTAGTTAATCTTAATTGCAATGTATATCTTCTTTCAGTGAACTCAACTGAATTAAATTCAGAGTACTCATAACTGTTAGTTTTTTTCAACTTAAATGGTTTAAGGCAATCGGTTTGAGTTAACATAACTTGTCAGGTTTGAGTGAGGCTGTGTCTGAAGTCAGCTGTATTTCCTTTCTCTCTTTTCTTCAGTAATTCTGTTTGTTAACAGCAGGTGTTCATCACTAAACTCAATTATCACTCAATTAATCACTTAATTACTTAATTGCAATGTATATCTTCTTTCAGTGAACTCAACTGAATTAAGTTCAGAGTACTCATAACTGTGAGTTTTTTCAACTTAAACGGTTTAAGGCAATCGGTTTCCTCAAATGGTTTGAGTTAACATAACTTAAGGATATCTGTTTACTCAAACCGTTTGAGTTAAGTTTACTTGTCGGGTATTACAGTCAAGGCAATCGGTTTACTCAAACGGTTTGAGTTAAGTTAACTTGTCGGGTTTTACTCTACTTTTTTGATGTGTAGAGATGGACGATACACACACATTTACACACCAGTAACTAGATTTTTTGTTCCGACTGGCCACCTGAACACTAAAACCAGTGGACATTTACGTTTTTTTTTTTCGTATAAACTGTTGGCTATTACCTGGATCAGCATACATGGAGGCGGCCATCTTGAACTGAGTAGAAGACCTGAGTGGACTTTTTTCAGCCTTTTTATACCTTTGCTGTGATACCAAGTATGTGTGCAAAGGGGTGGAAACTGTTCATGGGTTTGTGTATCTGACTTTTTAGAATTATTGTTGAATTGAAGCTATGGTATATTGTGTTACTGATATCTGATGGATTGAAGGAAATAGTGTTACTTGATTTTTAACCTTTTTTATATGTTAGTATGTCATATGATATTTAGGTGATTATGACAGCTTCTGAGAAATGGTTGAACCCTTGTGTATGAATTCTCATGTAATGAAGCAGTCAGGGAGTCCTGGACTGGGCCAGTGAGTGCAGTAGCTATTGAGAAACACTCTGATTGAAGCATTGTTATACCTGAACCAAGTTTGGTTGTTTTATTTGTTGTTTTTTGTATTTTTAATTTTGAAGTTGGATTTTTCCATATGGAATTTAGCAATTTTTCCACCTTTGAGCACTCTGCACTTTATTAGCTTAAAAAAAAAGAAAAAAAAAAGTTGGCTTTCAATGTCCTCCGTTTATTGTTTGAAGAATTCTAGACGATACCCTTACGCCGCCTTCACACTGGCAGTTGAAATCAGCTCCGATACGGCAGCGAAACGACCGGAAGTCATTCATTTTCTATGGAGATTCGCAGACCGCATGCGAATGGGTCCGAACCAGGTGCGAACGAGTGCGGTGCGAAAAAAATCGTGTCCGTTGGCCATCCGGATGCGTTCAAAAAATTGAGAACTCTTGCGAAAGGCTACGGACGGTTCCTATCCGACAATTCCAGCGGAAGTTGGCGTTGCTATGGTACTGATAAACAAACCTGAATTCTTAACTTTTAATAAAATAAATAATGATTTTATAACGACAAGTTGTCATGTCATTTTTTCATTTTAATGATTTTATAACGTAATTTATGCAGTTAATACAATTAAATAATTAAATATTTAAATATTGTACAATTCAATGTTGTGGCCATTTTCCCACTCATTCACATACAGCCAGAAAATTATATTATGGCTAATCGTAGACTTGTCAATGCTCTTGCTCTCCTATACTGGAGAAGCAAGCAAAAAAAAAGAGATCCATGTGGGTAAAATACTACCTGGCAGAGAGGTATCAGTACGGGGAGTTTCACCGCCTGGTGGGTGAGCTGCGTCTGAACAACGGTGAGGATTTCAGGGAGTATTTCAGGGTGTCGCGCTGTCAGCCTTTCCAACCTTTCCGCCATTTTTGTTCTACTCGGTTCCGAGGCTTCCGACACTTTTCACCGTTGTGTACGACGTCCACTGGGGGCGTATTGCGTATTACGGAGCTGATTTCAACTGCCAGTGTGAAGGCGGCGTTATTAGTGAACCGTTGACAGAAGCCTACAAGAAATTAGAAAGAAATCAGCCTCTCGGGCTGTTGTGTTTATTTTATCAGGTGCATTATTGTATGTTATGTGTGGTGTTTTTTTTTACGCATGCACAGGATATTCATAACATATGGTCTCTTCATTCTGAACAACTTTGCTTCTTATAGCACTGCTTTCAGTCAAAATGTTCATTAAATGTTTGTGATTTATGTGAGAAATTTTATTGTGCAAACTAGTCAGAGGTTTTTTGCTCATCCTAAATAAAACCATTGCAGTAAAATTATCTGGACTCTCTAGGTCAATAATTATCAAAAAAAAAAAAGGAAAAAAAAGTTGAGGTTTCTTTTTGGAAAATAGGTGTGGCCTAGTGCACACAAAAACCTGCCATTCTTCAATGAAGACTGATAACTTTGCAACTCTGTGACTACATGCTACATCTGATTCTAAAGAAACATGCAAACTTTTACAGCGATCGGGCCACAGGTGGCACTTTAACTAGTATAAAAGTGAAAATGCTATATTGAAAAGCTTAATTTGATAGCTGAAATTTGTTTTTGTGTGTCTTATTTACATAGAACTTCATGAAAATTGCTGAGCACATGCAACATATGATAATATGGAGCATCCAAACTTTTATGGAAATTGGACAATATGTGACTCTATAACCTATATAAATTCATATACAACCCGAATTCCGGAAAAGTTGGGACGTTTTTTAAATTTTAATAAAATGAAAACTAAAGGAATTTCAAATCACATGAGCCAATATTTTATTCACAAAAGAACATAGACAACGTAGCAAATGTTTAAACTGAGAAATGTTACACTTTTATCCACTTAATTAGCTCATTTAAAATTTAATGCCTGCTACAGGTCTCAAAAAAGTTGGCACAGGGGCAACAAATGGCTAAAAAAGCAAGCAGTTTTGAAAAGATTCAGCTGGGAGAACATCTAGTGATTAATTAAGTTAATTGATATCAGGTCTGTAACATGATTAGCTATAAAAGCTTTGTCTTAGAGAAGCAGAGTCTCTCAGAAGTAAAGATGGGCAGAGGCTCTCCAATCTGTGAAAGACTGCATAAAAAAATTGTGGAAAACTTTAAAAAAAATGTTCCTCAACGTCAAATTGCAAAGGCTTTGCAAATCTCATCATCTACAGTGCATAACATCATCAAAAGATTCAGAGAAACTGGAGAAATCTCTGTGCGTAAGGGACAAGGCCGGAGACCTTTATTGGATGCCCGTGGTCTTCGGGCTCTCAGACGACACTGCATCACTCATCGGCATGATTGTGTCAATGACATTACTAAATGGGCCCAGGAATACTTTCAGAAACCACTGTCGGTAAACACAATCCGCCGTGCCATCAGCAGATACCAACTAAAGCTCTATCATGCAAAAAGGAAGCCATATGTGAACATGGTCCAGAAGCGCCGTCGTGTCCTGTGGGCCAAGGCTCATTTAAAATGGACTATTTCAAAGTGGAATAGTGTTTTATGGTCAGACGAGTCCAAATTTGACATTCTTGTTGGAAATCAGGGACGCCGTGTCCTCCGGGATAAAGAGGAGGGAGACCTTCCAGCATGTTATCAGCGTTCAGTTCAAAAGCCAGCATCTCTGATGGTATGGGGGTGCATAAGTGCATACGGTATGGGCAGCTTGCATGTTTTGGAAGGCTCTGTGAATGCTGAAAGGTATATAAAGGTTTTAGAGCAACATATGCTACCCTCCAAACAACGTCTATTTCAGGGAAGGCCTTGTTTATTTCAGCAGGACAATGCAAAACCACATACTGCAGCTATAACAACAGCATGGCTTCGTCGTAGAAGAGTCCGGGTGCTAACCTGGCCTGCCTGCAGTCCAGATCTTTCACCTATAGAGAACATTTTGCACATCATTAAACGAAAAATACGTCAAAGACGACCATGAACTCTTCAGCAGCTGGAAATCTATATAAGGCAAGAATGGGACCAAATTCCAACAGCAAAACTCCAGCAACTCATAGCCTCAATGCCCAGACGTCTTCAAACTGTTTTGAAAAGAAAAGGAGATGCTACACCATGGTAAACATGCCCCGTCCCAACTATTTTGAGACCTGTAGCAGAAATCAAAATTGAAATGAGCTCATTTTGTGCATAAAACTGTAAACTTTCTCAGTTTAAACATTTGCTATGTTATCTATGTTCTATTGTGAATAAAATATTGGCTCATGTGATTTGAAAGTCTTTTAGTTTTCATTTTATTAAAATTTAAAAAACGTCCCAACTTTTCCGGAATTCGGGTTGTAATAAAAACAGTTTATTTAAATTTTATTTTTATTAATTCTTTTACTTTATTTTTTCTCTCATACAAATTAAGGTCTGTAAATATGTTTTTAAATATGGAAAGAATTTCTATTGCCATTTGGTCATTGATACACTTTATTTGGTTTAAGACAACCCAATCTCACTGCAATTCGTACATTTTTCACAAGGTGGCTTATTCGTATGAATTCATACGACCACACTTGTACAAATTCATACGATTGTTGCCAAATCGTACGTATTTTACGAGTTGCACAATTCGTATGAATTTGTACGAATGACATACACCTAACCCCGCCCCTAAACCTAACCGTCACTGGGGTTTAGACAAATCGTCTAAAATGAGTGAGGTCGTACAAATTCGTACGAATAAGCCACCTCGTAAAATACGTACGAATTGGTCGTGAGATAGCGTTGGTTTAAGATATACATATGGGGTACTGTTTTGCAGCAATAATCAAAACAGAGTAAGGGACCTTAAGGTTGATCCAGGTTAATGTGTGCTAAAGGATTGGGCCCCAATCCTATGTTTTGACCGGGGCCCCCATATCACTAAATCCACCCCTGGTCATAGTCAGAACACTGGAAGAATATTAATCTCTTTCCTGTTGAGCTCACAGAGCTGATGCTGTTTCAATACTGTTCTTCAAAAAAACAACAGATGGCGCCATTTATCAGTTAAAATAATATTGTACAACTGATGAGTTTAGAAAGGTGTAAATATCAAAGGATTCAAATTATCAGTTTCAAGGAAGCCATCTACTGTAACTTAAGTAACACTGTTTGTATGTACTATATATAACAGGGTGTGAATAGGTGGCAGGATTGTTTTGAACACAATTTTTAACATTACTGATAATTGGGTACAACACCCTGATATGCATAAAGTCACCTAAACAATTACATTTGCAACAATATCTGCTATAATATCTGCTCAAATAACTGCTACAATGCAAAATAATAATCATAATTAGGGATAGTAATAAATCAATTTCCACAAAAATAAATATTTACATCATCCTCTAGCTTCTAATGTTTTCAAGTCATAGAAACGCCCCTGTGCCCAAAACACCCTATTATTGTTTCACATGTGAAGTCTTATTTTGAACACTACATGGCGCTCTATACTCCAGTTATACACACTTTCTATTAAACACCTGCTGTTAGATTTAAAAGTTATGTGGGGTAAATGCCTCTATTCATAACAATGAATTTAGTATTATACACAAAATTATGGCCTATGCAAGAAACTGAACAGTATTTATCTAGTTTTTTTACCTCTGATTTACACAATGTCCGAACTGTTAGAACTCTCCTGAGCGGTCCTGTTGTGCACGTTCTCAAGCAGCAGGCGTGTAAGGCTTCTTCTTCTTGCTTTATGGCTGATCACAGATTTATAAGTGCATTACTGCCACCTATCTCTCAAATGGACCATTGACTCTCCCAATTAAGATTGTAGATACAGTGTCAATGTTCCGAATGAGAGATAGGTGGCGGTAATGCACTTACAAGTCTGTGATCCACCGTAAAGCAAGCAAGAAGATACAAAGTCACCTACATCTGGGATGGCCTGGGGTTAAGCAGATAAACATCCAATTTTCATTTTTGGGTGAACTACTCCTTTAATATGCAGTTTTAATATAGAGTGATCAGTTATGTGATATTCACGACTCAGGAGTTATCTACACACTAACAAAGACAATTTAGTGAGAAGCCATGGCCTAGTGGTTAGAGAGTTTTATTCATAACCCTAGGGTTATATTGGTTATACATTGGTTTAATGCAGAGTATGAATTCTGAATATGGGTCACCATACTTGGATGTATGGCCTTTCACTTTCAAAACATTTTAAGACTTAAAGGTCCAGCTATATTTTACTATACCAATACACATTTCAAGTTCATGCACTCCACGCAAATTTCTCTTGCAGTAAAGTGGGCCGTTCATGGTTTATCATAAATTACGTTTTGCAACAATTCAACACATTTTGAAATATTTCATTCTTTGCATTTTATTCCTTGTTAACTGTTCTTACAAACAACACAGGAACTGATTAATATTTAGTGTTTGCACAGGAGCCCTGCCATCCTAAAAGGTGGTCGAACTTGAATCAAGCGGGTTAGCATTGTTTAGGTAGTTTCTCCTCAAAACTGAAGAAAACCAAATACATCAAACATAAATTATACATTGTAAATCATGCATTGCATGTTCTCTTTAAAAGACCCAGACACTGGCAGAAGAAGAGGAAAAATAAACAGGATATAACATTTATAAGAGTAGTTCTGCTTAGAAAGAAGTCTTGAGCTGGAAATAACTTCTGAAACTAGCACTACTTTGCTGCAGTATCACTACATGGTTATATAAGATCATGATGCATTTGTGCATGTGATATTTTCATATACTAATATGAACAGTAATATCACTGCTTGTTTTGAAACCATTTTGTCAAACAGCAGCATTGATGAGTTCATTATTATATAGTAACGTGGTTTCTCTGAAGAGCAGAAGTTGATGCTTTCATGTAAGCAAGAATGGAAAAAAGCTCTTCAACCACAAGCTATTGACACAGGTGCACTTTTCACACCTCATACACACTCACAAACAAACATAAAAAACATCCAGCAGTAGGAACATTCTCATGCACAAGCTCTTTGTCTATTAGCAGATCAAACCACATTTTCTGTACAGATGTAAATAATCGATACCACAGCAGGGTTTCCATTTCTTTTGATGAGTATAGTTTGCATCTACAGTTTGCACATTTAACTTTAAGAGTGAACAATGAAAATGCTTATTTGGACTGTAAATTCATTAAAGCTCATTGCATTACAAGGTTAAGTCTTTTGAAGTTTTAGGAGACCAGATGCAATGTGGTGTTCTCAAAACCTAACCAGTTGTCTCCGAATATGTGGTCATTTCTGGAGGTTTCTTGTGAAAATTATCACACAATGTAGGTCTTGTTCTAAGAAAATCATTGCCGTCTGATCACCTCATCGTTATTGGTGCGTAATCCACATGACTCTCCTCTTTAACTTCCTGTAGAAAATGCATAACACAAGATATAATAATAACACCAAATGTAATATACCGAGATTATACAGTTTTAAAAATACAGACCATTTATTTATTTATTTTTTATGAAAATGGACTGACTCTCTGCTGAAATTTTGCAAATACACTCATCAAATGAACAAAGAAATGTCTTACCGACTCCTCTGTGTTTGTTCTGTTGAAAGCCAGCTCAGTGTAAGTGAGCGTTTCTGCAGAAGTCTTCACTGTTTCAACAATAATGTGCTTTAAAACAACTAAACTCAATGCTAAACAACTAGATCTGGTTCTTCACAACAATTGTAGTTATGTATGGCTTTCAAACTTAATGAAATAAATATTTAACACCACAGTTTTGAAAATGGCATAAACAAATTTCATTTGCCATTCTGCCTATTTTTCATATTTTTCACCATTCACAAAATGTTTATAAAATATAATTTAATTTAGAGAGACATTCTTTACACATAAATTAAACCCAGTTGGATGTTTAACAAAAGTGAAGTCATTCTTTGTATTTAATCAGCATTTAAAAACTTAGCTACCAAAATAAAAGTCATCATTCATATAGATTTTAACTTGACCACCAGCTACATCTTTACACCTGTAAAGTTATTTTAATTATTATTATTATTCAACTGAAAATTTTAAATTGATGTTTTTGCTTTTTTTGTGTTAATGCAGACTGAGAAATGCAGATTTCTGCGAGACTGTGGGTGAGACGACTAAAGAGTCATGTTCAGTTTCATTATATACAAAGAGACACATTTTGAAATTAATGGGATCTAAAACAATATTATATTGGTTTCATATGCAGGATGTTAACTACAAAACTGTGAGATTAATTTGAATTAAATGATAAAATAGGCCTAATGTTTGACAAAAATTTGGAACTTATTTTCAATTTAGTATTTTTTTGTTATAATATTGTTTAGAAGCAGTAGGAAACACTTGCCTTCTTGATCATTTTTTCTACGTTTCCTGTAGATCCATAATATCACAACTGCAGCAACAATCAACAGAGATCCAGCAACAGAGATCAGCAATGTCAGAGAGACTGAGACTGAAGGAACTAAAGGAGAGCGAAAGATAGACATTAATGTGAGTGATTGAAATCAGTCTGATCTACAACAGAAGATCAGATAAGTAAATAAACACACACACACACACACACACACACACACACACATATATATATATATATATATATATATATATATATATGTGTGTGTGTGTGTGTGTGTGTGTGTGTGTGTATAGATCTCAGCTCTGATGTACCTGAACATGTGTGACAGAGTTTGCTGATGTCCAGATGTGTGGTCTGGTTTCTGATGGGATTGTTGATCACACAGCTGTAGCTGTTTTTCTCCTGATATTCCACCTCCAGAGGTAGAGAGAGACTGATGCTGAGATCAGACACACTGATGCTGGACAATAAACTGTTTCCTTTGTACCAGGAGAGAGTCACATGACCCACATTCACCACTGAACACACCAGTGAACAATTCTGCTGTGATGAAGATGATGATGATGATGATGAAGAACAGTATGAAGAGTTACTGCTGATGACAGGAACAGTCAGACGAGCTGAACACATGAGAGAATAAAGAGGAATATGAACACAACATTCATTCTGCTTTCTGTGTTGTGAATTCTAGTGAATCTGTGTAAAAATTGCATTAAGTGAGTGTTTAGCATGTCGATGGTCAATGAATGTGTCTGTCCTCTCAAACTATACAATGATTTAACACATGAAAAAGAATATGTGCCTGTATGGATAAATTATGTCTTTATACCAGGGATAGACAACATCCGTAGCTGAACAAACTAATCAGTGTCTTGAGGATTACGAAGACTAGGCAGGTGAGTTTTTATTATTTTCATTGTTGGATATAAACTCTTCTGGACAACGGCTTTTAAGCACCATTGTTACCCATCCCTGATCTCTACTCACCATAAACAGTAACACTGAAAGTTTTTAAACTTTTTTTCGCTCCACTTATCTCTAGTTCATAGAGTCCAGCGTGTTGAGCTGTGATATTTGTGATGGTTAGAGATAAAGTTTGATTGTCCAGCTTCAGTCTGTCTCTGAATTTCCCATCAGGACCATCATATGTGGAGAAGTTTTGCTTCTTTTTCTTTATTTTAGCTATTTGATACTTTTCAGCTCCAAATTTCCACAGTATATCGTCGTCCTCATGTATTTCAGTAACATCAGTGTGTAAAGTAACAGAATCTCCTTCTATCACAGACGCTGACTCACCAAACACACCTGAAAAAACAAAACATTAATAATAACAAAATATATAAACACAAAAAACACACTCATTGTAGACACACTGTAAAAAATTGCTGTAGTTTCTACAGTACATTTTTACAGAATTTTACTGTATAAACATTTTACAAGATGCAGCTGTAATTCGCAATGCATTATGGGTCAAATAAGGTTTTACAGTTGTTAACAGTATATTTCCACATCAACTGTAATTCATTTACAAGAAGCAGGTGTTGTCACTGTAGTTCCTGCTTTTTACACTAACTTACTGTAGTGTGGCATTATGGGATTGCGCGTGCATCATTCAAATCTGAAATCCAGCTGACTGGAGCAGCGTGAGAACGATTGAAGATTAGAATTAGAATTAGAATTAGAATGAGCTTTATTGCCAGGTATGTTCACACATACGAGGAATTTGTTTTCGTGACAGAGCTCCGCAGTGCAACATAACAGCGACAGAACAAAAAACACAATAAGGAATAAAAAATACAAAAAAATACAAATAGGTGGGTAAGGATTGACAATATACAAATTGACAATGTATGGCAGGTATATTAAAAAGAGCATTTATGTATGTACATGTATATTATGTGGAAAAATTGTAACTGTACGCTAAGTATGTGTGTTTGGATAAATAAGTGTATGTGTATATAAATATAAATATAAGTAGTATAGTGTGTTCCATGTATGTACATGTATATTATGTGCAAAAGATTTACGTGTACGCTAAGTATGTGTGTTGGATAAAAAGTGTAGTGTATATAAATATAAATAGTGTAGTGTGTCCCACAGTTATTATCAGCTGTTCATAAGATGGATTGCCTGAGGGAAGAAACTGTTCCTGTGTCTGGTCGTTCTGGTGCTCAGTGCTCTGTAGCGTCGACCAGATGGCAACAGTTCAAAGAGGGAGTGTGCTGGATGTGAGGGGTCCAGAGTGATTTTAACAGCCCTTTTGCTCACTCTGGATAAGTACAGTTCTTGAATAGATGGGAGGGTTGTACCGATAATTCGCTCAGCAGTCCGGACTACCCTCTGTAGTCTTCTGAGGTCCGATTTAGAAGCTGAGCTGAACCAGACAGTTACTGAAGTGCAGAGGATGGATTCGATGATGGTGGAGTAGAACTGTTTCAGCAGATCCTGTGGCAGGTTAAACTTCCTCAGCTGGCGAAGTACAACCTCTGCTGGGCCTTTTTCACAATGGAGTCAATGTGAATGTCCCACTTCAGGTCCTGAGAGATAGTGGTGCCCAGGAACCTGAATGACTCCACTGCAGTCACAGTGCTGTTCATGATGGTGAGTGGGGGGAGTGCAGGGGGGTTTCTCCTGAAGTCCACGATCATCTCCACTGTTTTGAGCGTGTTAAGCTCCAGGTTGTTGAGACTGCACCAGACAGCCAGCTCTTTAACCTCCTGTCTGTAAGCAGACTCGTCACCGTCCTGAATGAGGCCGATGAGTGTGGTGTCATCTGCAAACTTCAGGAGCTTGACAGAGGGGTCCTTAGATGTGCAGTCATTAGTGTACAGGGAGAAGAGCAGTGGGGAGAGAACACAGCCCTGGGGAGCTCCGGTGCTGATTGTACGGGTGCTGGATGTGTATTTTCCCAGCCTCACTAGCTGCTGCCTGTCTGTCAGGAAGCTGTTGATCCAGTGACAGACGGAGGTGGGCACGGAGAGCTGAGTTAGTTTGGGCAGGAGGAGGTTTGGGATGATCGTGTTGAAGGCAGAGCTGAAGTCCACAAACAGGATCCTCACATAGGTCCCCGGTCTGTCTAGGTGTTGCAGAACATAATGCAGTCCGATGTTTACTGCATCGTCCACAGACCTGTTTGCTCTGTAGGCAAACTGAAGAGGATCCAGCAAGGGTCCAGTGATGTCCTTCAGGTGGGCCAGCACCAGTTTTTCAAATGACTTCATGACTACAGACGTTAGAGCCACAGGCCTGTAGTCATTTAGTCCTGTAATTTTGGATTTCTTTGGGATGGGGATGATGGTGGAGCGTTTGAAGCATGAAGGGACTTCGCACAGCTCCAGCGATCTGTTGAAGATCTTTGTGAAGATGGGGGCCAGCTGGTCAGCACAGGATTTCAGACAGGCTGGTGTAACACAATCTGGGCCTGGTGCTTTTTTCCTTTTCTGCTTCCTGAAGACCTGGCGCACCGCATCCTCGCTGATCTGTATTGCAGGTGTGGGGGAGAGGGGGGATGCAGGAGGTGTGAATGGTGAGAGCGCTTGATTGGAGAGGTGTTCAGGGTGGGTTGCAGGAGTTGTGAGTGGTGTGAACAGTTGTTTGGAGAGGCATTCAGGGTTGGTTGCAGGAGTTGTGAATGGTGAGAGCGGTTGATTGGAGAGGTGATCAGGATGGGTTGCAGGAGCTGTTAATGGTGTGAATGGTTGTGTGGAGAGGCATTCAGGGTTGGTTGCAGGAGCTGTGAATGGTGTGAACGTTTGTTTGGAGAGGCATTCAGGGTTGGTTGCAGGAGTTGTTATTGGTGTGAACGGTTGTGTGGAGAGGTGTTCAGGGCAGGTGATGGGTGTTCTTTCAAACCTGCAGTAAAACTCGTTCAGATCGTCTGCCAGTCGTTGATTTTCCACAGTGCTGGGGGGTGGTGTCTTGTAATTGGTGATCTTCTTTAGGCTTTTCCACACTGATGCGGAGTCGTTCGAAGTGAACTGAGTCCTTATTTTTTCAGAATAATTCCTCTTTGCCACTTTGATCTCCTTTTCCAGTGTGTATTTAGCCTGTTTATACTTGACATTGTCCCCCTTCACGTAAGCATCTTCTTTGGCCTGACGGAGCTGTCTGAGTTTTGCAGTGAACCACGGTTTGTCATTGTTGTAATTTAGTTGAGTCTTGGTAGGAATACACATATCCTCACAGAAACTGATATATGATGTTACGGTCTCTGTGAGTTCGTCCAGATCGGTGGCAGCAGCTTCAAAAACACTCCAATCAGTGAGGTCAAAACAAGATTGTAAATCCTGCTCTGCTTCATTAGTCCATCTTTTTACAGTCCTTAATACAGGTTTAGCTGATTTTAGTTTCTGCCTGTAGGTCGGTATAAGATGAACCAGAAGGTGATCAGAACGTCCCAAAGCTGCTCGTGGAACAGAGTGAAATGCATCCTTTATTGTTGTGTAACAGTGATCCAATATATTACTGTCTCTTGTGGGACAAGTAACATGCTGTCTGTATTTTGGCAGTTCACGGGAGAGATTGGCTTTATTAAAGTCCCCAAGAATGATTAAAACAGATGGGTGTTGTTGTTCTGTCTCTGTGATCTGCTCAGCGAGTTTCTGTAAAGCTGAGCTCACGTGCGGTTGAGGAGGGATGTAAACACTAACCAGAATGAACGAATGAAACTCCCGCGGCGAATAGAACGGCTTGCAGTTAATGAAGAGCGTTTCGAGATTTGAGCAGCACGTCTTCTTTAACACAGTTACATCTGTACACCACCGTTCATTGATGTAAAAGCATGTCCCGCCGCCGCGCGATTTCCCCGTTGATTCTGCGTCGCGATCCGCTCTAAACAGCTGAAAGTCCGGCAGATGGAGCGCGCTGTCCGGTATGGTGTCATTCAGCCAAGTTTCCGTGAAACACAGAGCAGCAGAGTGGGAGAAATCTTTATTTGTCCGAGAGAGCAGAAGCAGTTCGTCCGTTTTGTTGGGTAGAGAGCGGAGATTTGCCAGATGGATGCTAGGCAACGGCGTTCGAAATCCGCGTTTTCTGAGTCTCACGAGCGCTCCCGCTCGCTTTCCCCGTCTGCGCGTCCTCTTGAAGCGTGTGATCAGGGCAGCCGCTCCGCCGACAAGAATGTCCAGCAAAACATCAGAATAGTCGAAAACCGGTGAAATATCGGGAGATGTGTGTTGCCGAATATCCAGCAATTCGTCCCTGGTGAAACTGATTGCAGGAATATAACTAAAGACAGGACAAACTAACAAAAACACAAAAACAACTGCAGAGCACGTCACGGAGGCAGCCATCCTGTATCGGCGCCACTCAGAGTCTGAATCGGCTGAATCGCCACTCAGAGTCTTAGAGGCTTTATTCATAATTCCTGGTAAATTCACTTAACCCTCTGGGGACGGATTGGGCGGTACCGCCCAAAATGGCATACTTTTACAAATGTGTAGTTATCTCAAAAACTATTAATGCTAGAGAGATGCGGTTTTTTTTGCCGTCTTCCTCAGATTCCACTGAAAACAGCGGTATCCAGTTTGTATATTAACCACGCTTCCCTTATTGCGCAATACCACTGCGTAAACAGGCCAATGAAAACTATTATGTTAGGCAGATTCAACACGCAACAACCAATGTAAAAACCGCTGGGAGGAATATTTTTCTAACCCAATCAGAGGAAGGTTACCATGATTTATTCTAGCCATTCAGAGGACTCTGTAGCTCTGCTGTAGCCTTGTAAAAGCTGGGCTGGACTATAGTAAAACGACCTCCAGCCAGGTGTAATCAATAACCGATCGGAGAATCAGCATGAGGTGGAGAAAGCAGAAAGCGATCGGAGTGTTACAGAGAACGATCGGAGTATTAGCGAGCACAAAGAGATAAATTCGAGAGAGATATAGCATTATTACAGAATTGTTTTATCAAAATTGCAAGCAGTAAAAGATTTAGGGCAGAACAAGCTCTGGAACAATTACTGGAAAGTGACGAGGGGAAATCTGGAGCAGACAGCTTTTACACAGATGACGAAGTATTTTACCAGGATGGGGAAGATCCATTTGAGGACTGGTATGTAACTTCAAATAACCTCTTTATCATTATAATTTATTATATCATACATCTTGAGTATGTATATGTTTTGGATTTTTAGTCAGATAGCGATTGAGGCATGAATTATTTGTTTTAGTGTACCATACTACTCTTTCCCTGTAAACTCAGTTCAAGAGTGGTGTGCAATTTGTTTCAATAGACTGACTTACTCAACTAAGTAAACTGCTCAGGTCAAGAGAGGTGAAATGTGTTTTTAGTGTACAGTGGAGTTTCATAGGGTTACATGATTTTATAGGAGTTATTTTTTCTACATTGAATTTTGACACAAAAAAAGCTTCCAGTTTGATTGTGTATTTGCTCTGATGCAGGATGCAGACAGGACAACTCGCCGCACACCCCTACCCATTGTCCCTTGGACCCAGCAAACCCTGCATACAAGCCTGCAGATGTCAGAAAGTACTGTGAGCACTGCAAGGCAAGCAAAGTGTACAACAAGACCTCCTGGCCTTGCTTTGCTCACTGGCATGCCTAGGACTGTTTGTAAAAAAAGTTAATTATTTAATTGTTCTTTACACATTTGATTAAACAATAACACATTTCTGTCAAGCAAAGAGTTTGAAAAAATTTTTTTTTTTCAAAAACTGTTCTATATTGTGTGTTTTTCAGTAATAAATGACAAAAAAAATCTAATTTTCGTTTTTGAAATTCTCTAGTTTATTGTACAATTTTTCACTCATACTTCCTTCATAAACATATTGCATGCATGCTTATGGTAGCTTAGGGTCTTCTGAATCCATCGATACCAAATACATGGTGGTCCATCATCATTACATATGGTTTATAAGCCGAAATGTAAAAATAGAGAAAACGGACCAAAAAGGGCTTAGTCCCAAAAATGAAAAAACGCCTAGGACTGTTTGTAAATAAAGTTAATTATTGAATTGTTCTTTACACATTTGATTGAACATTAACCCATTTCTGTCAAGCAAAGGGTTTGAAAAATATATTTTTGGGTCAAAAACTTTTCACTTTTGTTGTGTGAGGTAGGATTTTCAGTAATAAATGACAAAAATCTCATTTTTGTTTTGAAATTCTCTAGTTTATTGTACAATTTTTCACTCATACTTCCTTTATAAACATATTGCATGCATGCTTATGGTAGCTTAGGGTCTTCTGAATCCATCGATACCAAATACATGGTGGTCCATCATCATTACATATGGTTTATAAGCCGAAATGTAAAAATAGAGAAAACGGACCAAAAAGGGCTTAGTACCCTAAGGGTTAATTATACTTGAGAAATATATCATTTTCATATTTATTTGAGTATATACTTATAATGTATAAGTGATATCATGTCACAATAGCTTCCTATCCTGACATTTAGACAAGTGGCCTTGGTAACTTCTGTGCAGTAAACTGGGAATTGCTATCATAGCATAGTTACACAGCAAAATCCCCAGCGTTAATTTAACACTCTGAGTGTGGACTCATATAAACACTGAAGCAGTGTTAAAAGTAACACTGAAGCAGAGTTGAAGTTAATGAGATAATTAAGAAAGTTAATTGAGTTATGATAGACCATTATTGAAGACACCTGATGTCAACAAGCAGAATCACCAAACGAGAAAATCACAATTTGTGTGTCACCATTATAGTGGTCAGTGTTTGCTTTAGTTGGGATCTTGGCTTGTAACTTTTTAATTTTCAGGGTGGTGATAATTATGTTTTAATGTAATTGTTGCTTGACCTTAATCACTGAACTCATTTACAGGCTCTTCTCTTATTATCGCTCATTATTGATTGTAACAGCTTTGATTCCACAACAAAAGAGTCTGTATTTTCAATACATTTTCTAAGCGTCTCTTGTGATACTGTGATTTAGAATTTTTTTTTCTTTTTATTGAAGAGTTTTACTTTTAGGCACACACAGATAACAGATATCAGCATATGAATCTCAACAACAGTGACAAACAGCATATTCAGATAAACAGATCTACTCTGAACATCACAAAACTAGATACTAAAAAAGCTCATAATTTATTCATGCCGCAATGCATGATGGGAGCCATGGATGAGTTTTTATTGGCTACAACATGCTTTTTTGATGGTCACCGTTGTTGTGATGCTCACGCTGATTCTTGATGTCTGTGTGTCTAAACTAAAGAACTCTTTCTTTATGTAGAACTAACTTTTAAAAACATTTCATATTATGCCAAAAATGCTGGATCACTTTTTTTTTTATCACCTAATTTATGTACACAGTAAAGAAACCCGAACTCAGCCATTCAGGTAACTCCATGACAATTAGTCCAAACCACAATCAAGTCCATAAGATCGCCTTGGCTCTGGTCTGTCTGTATGTTACAACTCAGTTATCACAGCCACACAAAAACTAAAGTTAATAACTGAAGGGTCAAGATCCCTACTAAAGCAAACACTGACCACTATAATGGTGATACACAAATTGTGATTTTCTCGGTTGGGGATTTTGCTTGTTAACATCAGGTGTCTTCAATAATGGTCAATCATAACTCAATTAACTTCTTAATTATCTCATTAACTTCACCTCTGCTTCAGTGTTACTTTTAACACAACAATTATACAAATTCTGTTGATTGACCTTCATTTTTATAGAAAGTTAATGTTCTACTCTGAGTATGGCTTATTTTTTTTTATTTGTATTTGTATTTTATATATACTATGTATTTGTAGTTATTTGTGATGCTATGTTATTTTTATGATAAGATTTTAATTTTTGAAAGACTGACATTTTTATTTTACCAGTCAAAGCCTTGCAATGTCTCTCTGCCAGTTTTAATAAATACTTATTTGCAACATCATTGACATTATTCATTTTTATTCATTTGTAAATGTATTAAGATAGAGCTCATGATAATGCATTTATATGGATATTTTATAGTTTACTGTTAAAATTATTCTTTAAAGCAGTTTCATTGTTAAATTATTACAACATCATATTGTATTTAGGGGTATTTACAGGATTTTATTGGCAACTTTAGTTGCCAGTTAAATACTGTAATATAATGAAATTACAAATAAATGCTGTAAAATATTTACAGGACTTTATTGGCAACTTTTTTGCCAGGTAAATACTGTACTTTAGTGATATTACAAAATTTTGCTGTAAAATAAACTACAAGTTAAATTCAATGTTACTGTAAAAAAAATTCTACAAACTACTGTATTTCACATACACTGTGCTTTGGACACAAAATTTCAATAATAAAAAAGTTATTTGACCCGTGTTATGGTCTTGTATTTATTTAGACTTTTTGAATAATATAAAGTTGTGGCCTAGTGGTTAGAGAGTTTGACTCCTAACCCTAGGGTTGTGGGTTCGAAACTTGGGCCGGCAATAACACGACTAAGGTGCCCTTGAGCAAGGCACTGAACCACCAACTGCTCCCCGGGCGGCGCAGCATAAATGATGAACACTGCTCTTTTTTTACTACTACTTTTTTTTTTTTTTTTTGCAGTAATTTCCTGTAATCCATTTTACAGCAATTAACATAATTTTTACAGGATTTATTGGCAACTTTTTTGCCAGTAAAATCCTGTAAATTCTACAGTACATTTTTTACAGTGCAGATTAGGGTCTCTGACTTTAGGGTGTGTTACCTTAATAAGTTTTCAATTAAGTGCATGATCTTATAGCTGTATATCTCTGTTATATTGTCGTTCCTTTGACACCGATACAAATAAATGTCTAAAATATCAACTACCATTACAGAGAGACTGATAGAATAAATCAGACAGATAAAACACTGCAGCAGTGCTTACAGATTGCCTGGAAACTTATCTATAGTGTTAAATAATGAAATAATATAGAATAATTTATGAAAAAATGATAGATAACCAGTGCCAAATAAGGAAAACATTGGATCCTAGAGCTATAACAACCTCAATGGATTCTTCACAGTCATGACACAGTGTCTTAAAACACAATAATAATAATAATGACAATAATAATAATTATTATTAATATTATTACAAATGTCTATTTTTAAGTACATGACCCAAAACAAATAATACATTTGATTTTCAAACTAAATATCCAAGGCTGTTTAATATATTAAAAACATAAATGCAAAAAAAAAACAGGTCTGCAAATATTGCAACAACTTTTGCAGTCATGGGACTTTTTTGATGTGTTTAAAGTAACAGGGTCAAAGTTAATTTATCTTAAATATAAAGGACCATTGCGATCAAAATGATGGTTACAATGTAAGTCTGGATATTTGAAAGTTTAAAGTCTGACGCAACAGATTTATAAACCATACCTTGATTTAAGCTTAATCCTTAAACATGTTCTTAATCTTTCAGTTGTTCTGCATAATTTATTGCAAAATTAAAGCACATGTTTAATTTTGCTGGATATCTTTTATACAGTTTATAAATAAATACGAATTATTAGTATGACCTTTCGAGACCTGGAAATTTTAATTTAAAATTATGAACATAGACTAAATTTAGAAGATTTCTCAATATTTTTAACTATACTGAGAGCAGTAGATGAAAATAATATATGAACAGTAGCAGCACCTTTTATAAATCTGCAGTAGGAAAAAAACAAAAATAAGATATAAACATTTTTATAACTTACCAGTATGATGGCACCAGCACAAACAGAACAAAACAAACATGTGCAACATTTTCTGCAGTTGGTTTGTGTCTGAGCTAATAAAACTACCTGCTAAACCGACAGCAGAACTGTAAATGTGTGAATCCTCCCACGACAGAGTTTGAACCTCCTACTTCACATTGCATGATATATTTTTACAGTTCTTCTGGCTGTTATTACAACATAATAACGGTTCTTAATGGGTCAACATTCTTTATTTTTGTCATTTAACTTTTTTTCTTTAAGGTGCATTCTTAGAAAAAAAAAGTACAAAGGTTGTAACTGGTGCGGCACACTTTAAAAAAAGTATATTATTTACCCCCTAAGGGTGGATATTAGTATTGCAGATGTACATATAAGTGCCTAAAGTGTACATATTACTAATGAAAAGGTACCGTTCCAATAACAGTTTATGTGCCTTTCCTGGGAGTGTAGCTGTCGGATTGTGTTCAATTATAAAAGTAAAAGAAAACAGTGTGAATTGTGGGTGAACAGCATTTAATGGTCCCAATTTTGCAGCCATTAAAATCAACATCAGTGAAAGCATTGGAAAACTTTTATTTGTACTTTTATCAGTTTAATGAAGATTAATAAGAATTAACCAATCATTTTTAAAGACTACTGATTATAAAATTATGTATAGTTAAAAACGAAGTATAGAGAATGAAGCAGTCTGCCACCTCACAGTACCAGGTTTTAAGTTCAGCTTCCGAGTCAAACTGAAACCTGCTGCGGTCGCTGCTCTGCAGACATGTGGTTTCATCTGCTGGGTGGACAAACATCTAGTAGATAGGAAAGTGTATTTATTTCACATGTGTTTAGTTTATAGGTCAAGAGTTTCTTCCTGTCCTGCTACTATGAGCAAACTCACTTAACTACTGAAAAAGGCCAAGATGAGCAACTGCTTGACACTGACAGAGAGACAATAACACAAATTATCATATTTAACTTTTTTTCTTTTTTCTGGAGATGGAGACCAAGGTGGGATCAGAGGAATGAAGGACCAGAGTGAAGGCAGAGGAATGTAGAAGCATTTGCGCCAGTGGGGTGACGGGCCCAAGTACAGACGCAGGCCTGGAGGGCCACATTGTAGCTGAAAGCTGGAGATGAAGAGACAAATATATGGCCGAGGCTAAATGAAAAAGAAGAGTCTATTGAAAATATGATATTCATTAAGATTATCCACTAGGCTCATGTTATTTAGTTATTCACTACATTTTCCTTTGTGAAATGGTAAATCTGTTTAAAACCTACTTTAAATCAAAGCAGTAGCCTAAATGAAAATGTGTGCTTTGAATCAATATTAAAGCATAACTGAGATTATCACTGTTCCCTTCACATGCACATCAAACTGACACAATTTTCACATTACATATGTCACGTGACTTTTAAATCCAGCTGTTGCATTGGGCTGAGAAGTTGTTTTAGCTGTTGATATTCAATACCCACCAGATGGCGCCAGTTTATTGAATGAAAATGACAACGACAGATGGGTGTAAATATGAGTCTAAGACATTGGTAAAAAAAACAATATTCTGTCAATCTATAATAATAATAATAATATTAATAATAATAATAGCTGATAATAACAATAATTTCGTATATTTATGTATATATAAGTCTTATGGGAGTAAAGTGTTGTTTTTCTGCTTATTACTATCACCATAATGAATAGGTTTTATACATTCAGTACAAAACAGAAGATTCTGTGTGAAAAGAATGTTTGAAAGAAGTGGAAATGTATTTGTCGAAAGTTTGAATCACAACACACTGCTGACCCCTGCTGGTCTGAACAGTGGAAATGCAGTGGAAACCCAAACATTCATAAAAACACATAGGCTACTACATACCACTTGCAAATGATTTCTTAAAGCTTTAATATATTAAATGCAAATAACAAATCATCTAATACCATTAAATTTTGAGTGTCTTCTGTGTGTTATTTTATTAAAATGTAGGACTGGTTTGATTTGTTTTACTTAGAGCTTGGGTAATCAGATCAATAGGCGACTACAGCTCTAAACTACAGCTCTTCCTTTTTATTATTAATAATAATAATAATAATAATAAATGTTTAATTAAATCCCAAATAAAATGTTTAAAACTGGTCTGAGATCAGGCAAAAACCATAATGTAGAAACTGGCTCATGTGTTCTCAGAGATCATCACCCCCTAGCGGCGAAACACTGAAATTTTGAAACAGTTATGACTTAACAAAACCTAGTTTACCAAAATCACGTGACTTTGGAAGTCTGATTGCACGCTTTAGTCGAACCTTCATAAAGCAAGAATCATCTATTTACACCGCACTGTATTGGGAAGCCAGACACTCAAAAAGTAGGATAAAACAGTGCTGTATTAAAGTGTTCACTCAGAGTTGACCGATCATTGGCACGGCTTAATGGAAAAAGCTGCACGACTGACTTGACAGCGCAGAGAGGATGTGTTTACCAGTGCCACTGAACTAGCGATGTGTCAATCTAGAAATGATTCGTTCATTTTGAAGCTCTTCCTTTTTATTCCAGCAAGTGGTGTCACTGTTGGACAGTGTTTTCTCTACTTCCTGTTGGCCTTCTGTAGCAAATTGTAGCTCCGTGTAGCTGTTTTTATTTTTATTATTTTTTCTCTAGAATCTTTATCTTACTATCACTCTCTGTTTTTTAAAGCGGTAAAATATAACTTAATTCACACCATATTTCTGATATTATCGATCAATCTTATCAGATTAACTTTGATCGTTCACTTTTATTTTATTTCCGTGAGTGCAGTACACCTGCAAAGCGTTAGCACTCGTCAGCTTGTCATTAGCGTCTTCATTCGAACCTATCGCTGTTTTCTTTTCTCCTCTCCCTCGCTCCAGTTTTTCACAAGTTCATCAAACAACCGCAGTAAGAATTTTCATCAAGCACGGTGAGTAATGGCTTCTCCTATCATTGTTTCTTGCCACATGTACAGTTTATCTATCTCTGTCGCTGATGAGGGATTCACATGTGATAAATGCAGGGAAATAGTTAGGCTGACAGAGAAGATTTCAGAATTAGAGACACGCATCCAAACTTTAATTGAGGACAGTAAAAATGTTAGGGCTCTAGATACGGCTTTGGATGCGTCTAGCTCAGGGATTCCTGTACATTGTTTGGTTCCGGAAACAGAGCCCCAGCAGCAGGGCAACTGGGTGACGGTGAGGCAGTGTAGTCATGGGTCAAAACACCGCTCTTCTGTTCCGATCAAAACATTAAACAGGTTCTCCCCACTCAGTGATGCACCCACTGAGAAACCTGATGAAAGTGCTCTAGTTATTGGTGATTCTATTTTACGGAACGTGAATATAGAGACACCAGCCACCATAGTCAAATGTTTACCGGGAGCCAGAGCGCCTGACATCTTGGCAAATTTAAAAGTGCTGGCTAATGCTAAACGTAAATACAGTAAGATTGTTATTCATGCCGGCGCTAATGATGTTCGACTTCGCCAGTCGGAGATCACTAAAAATAACATTAAAGAGGTGTGTGAACTTGCAAGCACGATGTCAGACACTGTAATATGCTCTGGTCCCCTCCCTGCTTACCGTGGTGATGAGATGCATAGCAGATTGTCATCACTCAATGGCTGGATGTCTAAGTGGTGCCCACAGAATAACATAGGTTTCATAGACAATTGGACGAGCTTTTGGGGCAGACCTGACCTGTTTAAAAGAGATGGTCTTCATCCCTCCTGGGGTGGCGCCAGTCTTCTCTCTAGAAATATGGCAAATAGTCTTAGTGTTTATACTTGACTAACTGGGGCCCAGGTCAGGAAGCAGACAGACTGGCTAAACCGACCGTCTGCTAGCTGCCTCCCGTCACAGAGGTCAGTTAATTCTCAGCACATAGAGACTCTTTCACCTAGATATCACACTATAGAGACTGTGTCTGTTCCCCGAACTAGAAAATACAAAAAACGTCCAAACCAAGTTAAGATTAACAATTTAATTGAGGTTCAACAAATAAAAAACAGAAGCAATATGGATAAACAAATGATAAAGCTTGGCTTATTGAATATCAGATCCCTTTCTACGAAAACACTTTTTGTAAATAATATGATCACTGATCATAATATAGATGTACTCTGTTTGACAGAAACCTGGCTAAAACCTGATGATTACATTATTTTAAATGAGTCCACCCCCCAAGATTACTGTTATAAACATGAGCCACGTCTAAAAGGCAAAGGTGGAGGTGTTGCTTCAATTTATAACAACGTTTTCAGGATTTCTCAGAGGGCAGGCTACAAGTATAAATCGTTTGAAGTAATGGTGCTTCATATAACATTATCCAGAGAAAAAAATGTTAATGATAAATCCCCTGTTATGTTTGTACTGGCTACTGTATACAGGCCACCAGGGCACCATACAGACTTTATTAAAGAGTTTGGTGATTTTACATCCGAGTTAGTTCTGGCTGCAGATAAAGTTTTAATAGTTGGTGATTTTAATATCCATGTTGATAATGAAAATGATGCATTGGGATCAGCATTTATAGACATTCTGAACTATTGGTGTTAGACAACACGTTTCAGGACCTACTCATTGTCGAAATCATACTCTAGATTTAATACTGTCACATGGAATTGATGTTGATGGTGTTGAAATTATTCAGCCAAGTGATGATATCTCAGATCATTATTTAGTTCTTTTCAAAATTCATATAGCCAAAATTGTAAATTCTACTTCTTGTTACAAGTATGGAAGAACCATCACTTCTAACACAAAAGACTGCTTTTTAAGTTATCTTCCTGATGTATCCAAATTCCTTAGCATATCCAAAACCTCAGAACAACTTGATGATGTAACAGAAACTATGGACTCTCTCTTTTCTAGCACTTTAAATAAAGTTGCTCCTTTACGCTTAAGGAAGGTGAAGGAAAACAGTTTGACACCATTGTATAATGAGCATACTCGCACCCTAAAGAAAGCAGCCCGAAAAATGGAGCGCAGCTGGAGGAAAACAAAACTAGAGGTATTTCGTATTGCTTGGCGGGAAAGTAACATATCCTACAGAAAAGCATTAAAAACTGCTAGATCCACCACTTATTGTAGCACTGTAGAAGTTCTTGAGCAGCTGAGAGGAGAGTCCAGTACGTTTTAACTTCCTGAGGAAGAAAAGACGTTGTTGCGCCTTCTTCACCAGGTGTGATGTGTTGACAGACCAGGACAGGTCAGATGAAATATGGACGCCCAGGAACTTAATACTATCCACACGCTCCACTTCATCCCCCCATATGCGAAGAGGAGCGTGCTTCGTCTTCCTGGACCTCCTAAATGTCCACTATGACCTCTTTGGTCTTGTTGGTGTTCAAAATAAGATTATTTGTTGAACACCAATGTATCAGGTGCTGGATCTCCTCTCTGTATTGAGTCTCATCATTGTCAGATATGAGACCCACCACGGTGGTGTCGTCTGCAAACTTAACGAGCGTGTTTGTGGAATGAATAGCAGAACAGTCATGAGTAAAGAGGCTGAAGAGGACCGGGCTGAGCACACAGCCCTGCGGTGTTCCAGTGTTCAGGATCAGGGTGGAAGATGTATAGTTCCCTATCCTCACCAACTGTGGACGATTTGTGAGAAAGTCCCTGATCCAGGAACACAGTGAAACTGATAATCCCAGGTTGTGGAGCTTCAGCACCAGCTTATCCGGGAGAACAGTGTTAAAAGCTGAGCTGAAGTCCACGAATAGCATCCTAACATAAGTGTTGGGGTGCTGCAGGTGTGTCATGGCTATATGGAGTGCTAGCGAGACAGCATCCTCCGTAGAGCGGTTCTTCCTGTAAGCGAACTGAAGGCTGTCAAGTCCAACAGGGATAGCATCTCTGATGTAATTAAGGAGGATCCTCTCAAAACACTTCATAATTACCGGGGTTAGGGCAACTGGACGATAATCATTGAGGCATGTGGCGACTGATTTTTTGGGTACAGGCACAATGATAGAGGTTTTGAGGCAAACAGGGACCATAGAAAGCTGCAGGGACAGGTTGAAAATGTCCAGGAAAACTCCTGCCAGCTGGTCAGCACATGATTTCAGAGCCCAACCCGACACCTTATCGGGTCCTGCAGCCTTGTTGATATTGATGTTCTTTAGGGTAGAACACACTTGGTGCCGCTGCAGGACTAGGGGCTGGTGCTGCTCCTCTAGTTGGGGGAGGTGTACATTCTCTCTGCTGCTCACTGAGTCAAAGCGTGCAAAGAAGCTGTTCAGGGTATCTGGCAGAGTGGGGTCATGGCTGACCTGCCGGTCACTGTGCTTATAGTCCGTAATGGTCCTTATACCTCTCCACATATTACGTGGATTGTTGTTGTTGAAATGCTCCTCAATGCGCTGTTTATATCTGAGTTTTGCTAATTGGATACCCTTTTTCAGTTCTTTCCGGGCCCTACTATAAGCCAGCCTGTCTCCTGACCCGTAAGCTGCGTCCCGGGCTTTAAGCAGGTGCCACACTGTGCCGTCCATCCATGGCTTCTGGTTGGGAAAAACCATAATGGTCTTTGTGGGCAGGACAACATCAGTGCAGTAATGAACATAGGACAGAACAGCAGAAGTATATTCCTCAAGATTAGCGCCCTGTTTGAACACATCCCAGTCTGTATGCTCGAAACAGTCTTGTAATGCTGAGGAGGCCTCCTCAGTCCAGGTCTGCACAGTTCTAGTAGTGGGTTTAGTCCTGCAGATCAGAGGTTTATAAGCCGGGATCAGCTTCACTGTGATGTGATCTGACATGCCCAGGTGTGGAGCTGCATGAGCTTTGTATGCTCCCGGAATGTTACAATAAACCTGATCCAGTGTATTATTTTCTCTGGTTGGAAAGTCAACGAATCTGTAAAATTTGGGAAGCACTGATTTCAGTTCTACATGGTTAAAGTCCCCAGCTACAATCACAGCTGCCTCTGGATTAGCGTTCATCTGCGTGCTAATCAGACAGTACAGCTCCTCCAGTGCTAATTTAGCATTAGCCCTCGGTGGTAAATAAACTGCTATGATTATAACAGAGCCAAGTTCTCTGACCAGTTTGAACGGTCTGCACTTCACTGCCATATATTCCAGATCAGGGGAGCAGAATGTTCCAATAAGACTAGTAGCAGTACACCACAAGTTATTAATGTAAAGCACCAAACCTCCGCCTTTTTTTTTTGCCCGAAGCTGCGGTCCTGTCGGCTCGGAACAGAGAACGCCCCGCTAGCTCTACCGCAGCATCGGGTATGTTGTTATCCAGCCAGGTCTCGGTGACGATCGCCACACAGCTGTCCATCCTCCCCGAAGCGAACCTCAAGCGGATCTCGTCCAACTTGTTGGTGAGAGACCTGGCATTCGCGAGGAGAAGGCTGGGCAACGCCGGTCTGTGTGGATTAGCATATAGCCTAGCACGCAGACCACTCCGCTTACCCCGCTTTTGTTTACGGTGTCTTCTGCGTCTCCTGAGCCACAGAGGGGGGGTAGTGAAAGCCCCGATGAGCCGCTGCAGCTCCGGTGGTATAGAATCCAGCTTTGGGGGTGCATAAAGTCCCGATTTTTTCCCCAACTCCAACATTTCAGCCCGCCCATATTGTATTTTTTTTGCAAGTCCTTGAATAAGCAACGAAAACACATACAAAACCATACAAAAAGTATGACCATATTAGCCCGGTCCTGTCAACACTGCACTGGCTCCCTATCAAGCATCGCATAGATTTTAAAATATTGCTTATTACTTATAAAGCCCTGAATGGTTTAGCACCTCAGTATTTGAATGAGCTCCTTTTACATTATAATCCTCTACGTCCGCTACGTTCTCAAAACTCAGGCAATTTGATAATACCTAGAATATCAAAATCAACTGCAGGCGGCCGATCCTTTTCCTATTTGGCGCCCAAACTCTGGAATAACCTACCTAACATTGTTCGGGAGGCAGACACACTCTTGCAGTTTAAATCTAGATTAAAGACCCATCTCTTTAACCTGGCATACACATAACATACTAATATGCTTTTATTATCCAAATCCGTTAAAGGATTTTTAGGCTGCATTAATTAGGTAAACCGGAACCGGAAACACTTCCCATAACAACCTATGTACTTGCTACATCATTAGAAGAATGGCATCTACGCTAATATTTGTCTGTTTCTCTCTTGTTCCGAGGTCACCGTGGCCACCAGATCCAGTCTGTGTCCAGATCAGAGGGTCACTGCAGTCACCCGGATCCAGTACGTATCCAGACCAGATGGTGGATCAGCACCTAGAAAGGACCTCTACATCCCTGAAAGACAGCGGAGACCAGGACAACTAGAGCCCCAGATACAGATCCCCTGTAAAGACCTTGTCTCAGAGGAGCACCAGGACAAGACCACAGGAAACAGATGATTCTTCTGCACAATCTGACTTTGCTGCAGCCTGGAATTGAACTACTGGTTTCGTCTGGTCAGAGGAGAACTGGCCCCCCAACTGAGCCTGGTTTCTCCCAAGGTTTTTTTCTCCATTCTGTCACCGATGGAGTTTCGGTTCCTTGCCGCTGTCGCCTCTGGCTTGCTTAGTTGGGGACACTTCATCTACAGCGATATCGTTGACTTGATTGCAAATAAATGCACAGACACTATTTAACTGAACAGAGATGACATAACTGAATCCAATGATGAACTGCCTTTAACTATCATTTTTGCATTATTGACACTGTTTTCCTAATGAATGTTGTTCAGTTGCTTTGACGCAATGTATTTTGTTTAAAGCGCTATATAAATAAAGGTGACATTGACATTGACATTATTATTAAATAAAAATGATAATTATATAATTATTATTATTCATTTAGAACATATCTTTAATGTGACTCGGGAAGAACGAGTCTTCTCTGGGGGGTGTTTCATTCAGTCGCGCATGTGCAATATTCTATAGGTTCTGTTCTGCTAGTAGTAGTTCAGCTGTGTCAGTGAATGCAGTCTTGAGCCAGAAAGAGAATTGATTAGTTAATCTTTCGGTTTTTTGACTCGTTCCTTAATCATGTGACAGCACCATACGCTAAACCAGTGCAGTCTGAGCCAGAAAGAGAAATGATTAGTTCATCTTTCGGGTATTCGGGTTGTTCGTTCTTTTGTCCCGTAATGTGACAACATTGGCTAGAGTAATTAGTTAATTTATAACCTTCTTTACAAATGGGTGCATAGTACTTATTATTATTATTATTATTATTATTTATATTATTATTATAATTATCATTTACTCATACAGATACGTGATGCATTTCTGGTTTCAAATTGTTGCTTTTAATTTCTGTCATGATGGTACTTTTCAATAACACTGAATGTGGAAATAAATTTAGCTACGGCTAAACCCACATCGACCAGCTCTGCCCAGCATCTTCCATGCCAATGTACGGTCTCTGATGAACAAGATGGATGAACTAAATATCTGGACCCTCACACAGAAATGGCTTATGGACTGTAATGTTACAGTATGTTCTTCACTGAAACATGGCTCTGCAACGATGTCCCAAACAGCTTGGTGCATATGGATGGACGCTCTTTCTTCAGGGCTGACAGAGTAGCAGCAACTTCTGGTAAAAACAAGGGTGGTGGAGTATGCATTTATGTAAACAAATCATGGTGTAAGTACTCTGTCATTGTTGATACCTACTGCTCTGCTGACCTGGAGTTCCTGATTATCAAGTGCAGGCCATTCTATCTACCACGTGAGTTAACTTGCATTGTGCCCCCCTCCAGCTCTGCCTCCCTCCCACACGAGCTCAATCACCTTTTTTTGCTCATTGTGATCAAAATAATGAGATCATCAACCCAGTGAACTGCCTCTCACACACTCCACATCAGATGTTTACTCTACTCTGCGTAAGGTGAATGCAGAGAAAGCAGCTGGCCCCTACAGAATACCTGGTTGTGTGCTTAAAGCCTGTGCGGAGAAGCTGGCTGAGGTCTTCATGGACATTTTTAATCTGTCCCTGGCCCAAACAACTGTCCCCACTAGTTTCAAAACCTCCACCATTGTGCCAGTACCAAAGCACTCCACTGCCTCGGTCCCCAACGACTTCTGTCCTTTTGCACTCACCCCCATCATTGCCAAGTGCTTTGAGAAATTGATTGCATCCCACTTAAAATCCTTTCTCCCTGCTACATTAGACCCATTCCAATTTGCCTATCACCACAATAGGTCAACAGAGGACGTCATCTCAACGGCACTTCACTCTGCCCTCACCCACCTGGACAGCCAAAATACACATGTGAGAATGCTGTTCATTGATTTCAGATCTTCCTTTAATACAGTAATCCCCTCCAAGCTCAGCCAGCTTGGAATCAGCACATCTATCTGCAATTGGATTCTAGATTTTCTGACTAACAGACTCTCCATCTCTATCATCACCCTGAACATCGGCGTGCCACAGGGTTGTGTACTGAGCCCTCTCCTGTACTCCCTATTCACCCATGACTGCGTTCCTGTTTAAGGCTTCAACACCATAATCAAATTTGCAGATGACACCACGGTGTTATGGTCTGATCAAGGATGATGATGAGTCAGCCTACAGGGATGAGGTGCAGCACCTGGCTGTGTGGTGTGCCACCTACAATCTGGAACTAAACACCCTGAAGACAAACGAGATAATTGTGGACTTCAGACGGACTAGGAGTCATGCACACACACCCATCTACATCAATGGAGCTGTAGTGGAGCGTGTGTCCAGTTTCAAGTTCCTTGGCATCCACATCTCTGATGACCTCATCTGGTCCCTTAACACCTCCACCCTGGTCAAAAAGGCACAGCAATGCTTAATTAACGACTTAATTGCGTCTCACGCAGGCAATCTGCAAGCTCTAACCTGTTAACATGGGAGCCGAATTAAAAACGGACACGCCATGCAGCTGAGACGCTTGCGCCATGCAGCCAGTGTGGTTTTTGAAGAATGGGGTGCACCCAAACACTGCAGTTTGTTTCACTTTTCTTCATAAATAAATCTTGTAGCAGAGTTACAGCAAGGGTTTTTCGGTGGTGGAAATCCATTGCTGAAATTTCCTTGTTGTAACGGAGATCGCAGCTGATGGTTGCTTAGCAACGTCAGACGCCTCAGGAGCGCAACTGCCCAAGCGCTTTGGAAAGAAGGAGAAAGCGACGCGCCTTTTCCATGCATTTTTTTAGGTGCGACATGTGAACGGCCCCTAAGGATCCCGGCCACTAAACCCACTAGCTCTCGCAACACTCCACACGCTACAAACACTACACAGATAACAAGATAAAGAAGGCAATATGCATTTTCTTTTATTTTACAGTTAAATTATTATTATTTATGTAATCAAGGTATGTAATCATTTTTTTATCTTAAATGTCGCAGAAGCACTTTGTTCCTATATGCACTTCCTAACTTGAGTTGAGTTGTTTTATTTTTGAATGAAAAGGCAATATATATTATTTCTTCCTTTATTTCACAGTTAAATTATTATTTTTTTATACAGGGATTTTTTTATGTCGCAGAAGCACTTTGTTCCTACATGAACTGCCTACCTCTTTGCACTTCAATAAAAAAAAAACGACTATGTGGTATTTGGCATATTTGTTTTTGCAGTAGTTTTTGAGGGGTTATTTTTCCTGTAAAGATATCCAGATATATATCGTATATCGAGATATATTTTTTGCTCCATATCGCCCAGCCCTATTACCTGTAATATATTCTTTTTATTGTTTCCTTTTTTAGATTTTGCATCATCCTCTTTTCTTTTTTTTCTCTTCTAACCATCCCTTATTTCAACCAAGGTAAGTTGTCTTTTTTTTTAAGCATCACTTAACCTTCATATGTCCTTAGTTTCCTGTTTACACTCAGTGCATTTGGGGTCTATATGGCCCCAAAGTTTATAGAGTGATTGTAAAAAAAAACATACATTTTTAATAATAAAGATAATATATCCTTTTTTTTTGTTTTAATCTCATCTATACAGTAATGCTGTGATTTTGGAGATACAAAGTAGTTTGGCACCTATTTACCACACAATTCCTCAACTATACCATTACCTTGCATGTGAAATATACATTTTTTATGAAAAAATACTTAAATGATTATTTAAATTAAATATAAGATGTTTCTGGATATTGATCTAAGTGTTAGGTGTAGATTTCTGCCATCTGTTGGTTAAAGAAAAACCTAGTTTAAGAAAGTTCACGCGCATATGTTTAGTTACCTATGATCACACGCGTTAACTCGACAATCGACTACTATGGACTTGGACCGAAAACAGGATGTAAATACAGATGAGCGCTGGCCGAATTAACTTCATTTTTCTTCATATCTTTCACATCTACTGCAGTCAGATTCAGCTCGTTCACTCTTAAGGAAACACTCACATTGGCTGTGCACTTGTAATGACACATCAAGGATGTTAACAGGGTAAAAGCAGGTTTAAAACGTGCCCCATTGAAGTCAACAGGGTGCAAATTTTAAAAAGAGGATAACACTGTGTAGGCAACACTGATTTTTGTCATTGTTCTCTGTATTGACAGCACTCCAAATTTACAAAAAAATGAGCTCAATGTTAAAAATGACCGGTGTTCTCCTTTAAGATCTATACTTGGCAAGAGCGCATCGAGAATCGATCACGGGAGAAAATATCGCGAGATATCGCCATATCGATATTTTGGCGCACCGCTATATAGCCAGGTGAAAGTCTTGTTGGCATATAACTGTAAAAGACTTGATATTAAGGTCTGAATGGAACCTGTTTAGGCTACCCATGAGCATTAATACATAGAAGGAAGTACTTTAAACCAGCCTTTATTGCAGAGATGGGGTTTGGGAATGGGACTGTTTCTGAGGGAACAGGAGAGAAGGGGTAAGAAGACAAAGGAAGGTAAAATAAAAAGTGAACCCCCAGAAACGGTCCCACGGACCCAGCCCCAAACCCCATCTCTGCAATGATAATTAATAAAGGCTGGTTTAAAGTACTACTTCCTTTATGTATAATCCCCAATGGGATTCTTCAGGGCTTTTCTTTACTCAGAGTTGAGTTTGATTCTGTTGCAATTTGTCCTAGGTTGACCCCCATTTTGGCTTAAAATGACTAGATTATAATGTGGTTTTTTTAAGCTAAGAATGTTTATAGCTGTGTCTGAAACCGTTCACTCATTCACTAATTCCTATATAATAGTGTATGGCGTTTGAGTGCACTATATCTGCAAGGAGTGAACGAAAAAAGAGTGAATTCGGATGCTGACGTTTACACTGCGCGTCGGAGAGCTGGAGCTGTCGCAGTAAAGGCTTCGTCACACGTGATAAAACGTCCTGGGTTATGTATGTAACCCTAGTTCCCCGAAGGTAACGGACGCTGCGTGAACTCTCAGTGGGAACGCCCCCGGCATAGTGCGTCTGAAGCATGAATGAAATCAGTCAATGGCGAGAGTGAGCGTCACAGAGAATGACGTCATCGACCAGGAAACTATAAAGCACCCCAGAATCACAACCGCATCAGCTTTGACTGTACTGAAGCAAGCGATCCAAGGGGATGCTGAGAGTATGGCAGGACACGCAGCGTCCGTTCCCTTCGGGGAACTAGGGTTACATACGTAACCCAGGACGATCCCCTTCAGGAACTACCGCTGCGTGAACTCGCAGTGGGAACGCCAATAACCACGTCCCCATACGAGCCAGTTCCCGTAGTGTGGATAGGAAACACAAGCTGATGAGAGAACCTGCGCCCCAGTAGTAGAGTTAAGATCAAGACTATAAAATCTGACGAATGTGTGCGGTGGGCACCAGCAATAAGAGCTTTAGAAGCGGCCATACTCCTAGTAGAATGGGCCCGTACAGCCAAAGGTGACTGCTGGCCTGCCGATTCACACGCAAGTGAGATTGCCTCAACCACCCACTTGCTCATCCTTTGCTTAGATGCAGGACCCCCCTTGTTGGGTGACCCGAAACCGATAAACAGCTGTTCTGATTTTCTCCACAGGGCAGCTCTATGGACATACCGTATGGTATGCATCTAAAGCCCTCACTAGGCAAAGCAAATTGAGTTTCTCCTGGTCAGACATCAAAATAAGAGGAGGACAGAAAGCCTGCAGTACAATAGGTCTAACTACCGCAGTAGCAACCTTAGGAACATATCCTGGCCTAGGATGAAGAAAAGCCTTAGCCATGCCAGGAGCAAATTCCAGGCACGAGGGAGCCACAGAAAGTGCTTGAATATCTCCAATTCTTTTTATAGACGAGATAGCAAGTCTTTAGAGTAAGAAACCTTTCTGACACTTCTTCAATGGGCTCAAAAGGAGCTAGGGAGAGGCCCTCTAGAACGATGGCCAGGTCCCAGGATGGCACCCTTGTACGTACTACTGGCCTCAGCCTCAAGGTGCCACGGAGGAAGCGAGATATAAGTGGGTGTCTCCCAAGAGAACCTCCACTTGAAGGGGCATGGTAAGCAGCTAAGGCCACCACGTAGACCTTCAGTGTGGATTGGGATAACCCTGTGGAGAGACGGTCCTGCAGGAACTCCAGCACTGTACCAACCGGGCAGTTAACTGGGTCCTGCTGGCGCTGTCCACACCAGGAAGTGAAGAGTTTCCACCTCGCAGCGTAAAGCTTCCTTGTGGTGGGAGCTCTGGAATGGAGGATGGTCTCAACAACCTCAGTCGAGAGACCAGATTGTATGATCTGGGCCCCCTCAGAGGCCAAGCCCACAGCCTCCATAGTTCTGGGCGGGGGTGAAGGATCGACCCACTCGCCTGAGAGAGTAGGTCTCTCCTGACCGGTATCTCCAGGGGAAAGCCGTTGAGGAGAGACACTAGGTCCGCATACTCGGGCCGGCCAGAACGGGGCTATTAACAAAAGACTGAGCCTGTCTTGGCGAACCCTCTCCAGAACTCCCGGGAGCAGAGCAATCTGGGGAAAAGCGTACAGGTGTGACCTCGGCCATGCCTGCACCATGGCATCCAACCTCAAGGGGGCTGGATGGCTGAGAGAGAACCACAGTGGGCAGTGTGATGTCTCTCGGGAAGCAAATAGGTCTACCTCGGCGCGACCGAAGTGTTCCCACAGAAGCTCCACCACCTCGGGGTGAAGTCTCCATTCCCCGGGCCTTGGCCCCTGTCTCGACTGGATGTCTGCCCCCTGATTCAGATACCCCGGGAGATAAATAGCCCTCAGCGAAATAATTTTCCCCTGGGACTAAAGAAGGATCTGACGTGCAAGTTTGAAAAGCGAGCGAGAACGCAGTCCCCCCTGATAGTTTATATAAGAGACCACCGATGTGTTGTCTGTCCGGACAAGAACATGGTGGCCCCTCAGGTCTGGGAGGAAGTGTTTCAGAGCCTGAAACACTGCCAACATTTCTAGACCATTTATATGCCACGAGAGATGATGGTCCTGCCACAGACCCTGAGCTGGGCGACCACTCATGATCGCCCCCCAGCCCGTGAGAGAGGCATCCGTCGTTAGCATAACGCGACGACAAGGAGCTCCCAGCATGGGACCTTGAGAAGGAAACCAAGGATCTTTCCACATGATCAGGGCGCGATGACACCGTCGCGAACTCAAGATCGTGCGAAACGGATGTCCCCTCGGGGAAAATCCCTTTGATCTGAGCCACCACTGTAGCGGTCTCATGTGCAAGAGGCCAAAAGGTATCACGTGGACGCTGCTGCCATGAGACCTAATAGTTTCTGAAACTGTTTCACAGTGAGTGACTGGCCTAGCTTGACCTGACGTACAGAGGTAAGAATCGAAGCAATACGAGCAGGTGACAGTCGTGCCTGCATCGTCGTCGAATCCCATACTACACCTAGAAAAGTGGTTCTCTGTTGTGGAAAAAGTACACTCTTCTTGGCGTTGAGCCTGAACCCCAAACTCTCGATGCCAAACTGCCTGGTGTTCCGATTCAGCTAGAATTAACCAATCATCGATATAGTTCAGAATGCGAATACCCTGAAGTCTCAGAGGAGCTATAGCAGCATCCATACATTTTGTGAATGTTCGGGGTGACAGTGCTAGACCGAACGGAAGAACCCGATACTGGTACGCTTCGCCCCCGAAAGCGAACCTCAGGAAAATTCCTGTGTTGAGGGAGGATCGATATGTGGAAGTAAGCATCTTTTAGATCTACCGTGACAAACCAGTCCTCGGACCTGATTTGTGACACGATTTGTTTGAGTGTTAGCATCTTGAATTTGAGCTTCCCTACAGAGCGGTTCAAGAGACGCAGATCTAAAATGGGACGCAATCCCCCGTCTTTTTTTGGAACGATAAAGTAATGGCTGCAATTACCTGACTCCCTGCTGAGGGGAGGAACCCGTTCTATAGCTCCCTTTAGCAGCAAAGTTTTTACCTCCTGTTCCATGACCAGCGCCTGCTCGGGGCCCACCACTGTGGTTAGAACCCCTCTGAACTGAGGGGGAGGCGACCTGAATTGAATGGCATAACCTCTCTCGACTGTGTGCAGGACTCAATGAGACACATTGGGAAGATTTTTCCACTCCTCCAGAAAATCTACCTCTCAAGGCTGGTCTCTGGTTGAATATTGTGAGTGACAGACACAGTGCCCTGTAACAGCACACCGGCAGGGAACGACTGGTCTGAACACTCCAAGGCCCTCCCCGGAGGGGGTGAGCGTCCCTCTGGAAAACACTCGCCGGGCCCTTCTATGCCCTGTATTGGCAGGGTTAATAGAATGGACCCCTGAGGGCACCGGGAGAGACAGGGCACCGTCAAGTAAGGAGAACTCAAGTCTGAGGGACCACCCTCAGAGCCCTGACACTTTTGGCGTCAGGACCTCTTCGACGCGGCCTGCTTGGCGGCAATGACTGTCCTCAGATCAGCCCTGCCCCTTGAAGACCACGCTTGAGAGTGTCCCGCCTCGTCCCTCCAGTCTCTCTGCGGGGGGGCACGAGACGCTCTGCTTCTGTTGCACTCTCTTTGAGGAGCTACTCAACGGCTGGGGCTGCCCTCGCCCAGCAGACCCAGAAATCTTAACTTTGAGCGGGATTAATTAGCAGTTGATTTTACCACATGCTCAATCATCAGTTATTTCATTATTTCATGAAGATTATTTGATTTTCTTGATTTTAGGACAAACACAGTGTCTGGAAATTACATTGAAATAACATGAGTCTAAATCTAATGCATCCTGAGACGATTGATTTGGTCCAGAAAAAGTATAAATTATGTCTAAATGAACCCTAAATGATGTTGAAAATACTTCCGCTGACCACTTTTGAACTAGTTTTGAACCTTTTAAGGAGGTTCTGTGAACGTCTAAATCAGACGTACAGAAGACGTCAAAAAAAGACGTCATAAAAACTTTCATTCTGGCTCCTCAGTGGACGTCTTTTCAACGTCTGCAAAGACATAAAAAGACATCCACAAGACGTCAACTGGACATAACTTTTCCCAGTGGGTTTGTTAAAGGACAATTCCGGTGAAAAATGAACCTAGGGGTAATTAACACATGGTTACGGACAGTGTTGGGTATAGTTACTTTGGAAAGTAGTTAGTTAGGTTACTACGTTACCATCAATTAAAAGTAATCAGTTATAATACAGCGTTACCTATTCATAAAAGTAACGCGTTAGAGTACTCATGCGTTACCAAAAATTAAAAGCCGTTTGCAGCGGCTCACACATGACAGACACAGCCCCCGGCCCCTTTAAATGCACCTAGAAGTCGTGACTCCCGACAATGAATAACGTCAGTCATCCGACTAAATTAGCACTGCAGGATAACAATAACAGGAAAGACAGTCAGCAATAGGCTATTCCACATGGCGTTTTATTTATTTATTTATTATCACAGAACATATTATTAATCAAAATTCGCACCTACCCAGCCCGGGTAGCCTAGGCTACTGTATATTATGAGCACCACAAGATAACTCCTGATTTTTCTTTAACTTTAAATAATGCAGTTATCAAAGTACAAGTATGCTTACTTGTAAACACAACCTTAAACAGGCTTGCAGATTTAAATCCATTTAGAAATGATGAACAACCAGCCAGCCAACGATCTAACAGAAATTAACAGCTGCCTGTCAAACAAAAATGATAACAAACCGAATTAAATCCTTCACTGCCACACAGGCAAATGACAAATCGCTTAATAGCCGAACGAATTATTATTAAAGTGTCACTCACAGTCACAAGCCTAAATTCGCTTTAACACAGTCCATAAACCAAACGCTGTCCTCTCTGCCATCTTGCCGGGAGTTCAAAAAAAAAACACACACACACACACACACACACACACAGGGTCAGGCGCAGGGCACAGACGTATCACAGCCATTGACTTTACGATCACAGAGCTTCGGCTCCGCTGATACATCCGCAGGTGGAACAGTAGACCTAGGCCTACTGTCTGACAAAAAGCAGGCTGCAGTCGGGATTTTCCTTTCCTTAAAATAACGGATTACTTTTTTTTTTAAATAACGAAGTTACTGATTACTTACGCACGAAACTAACGCGTTCCCACTGTGCAAAGTTACGTCCAGTGGACGTCTTTTTATATCTTTGCAGACGTTGAAAAGACGTCCACTGAGGAGCCAGAATGAAAGTTTTTATGACGTCTTTTTTTGACGTCTTCTGTACGTCCGATTTAGACGTTCACAGAACCTCCTTACAAGGTTAAAAACTAGTTCAAAAGTGGTCAGCGGAAATATTTCAACATCATTTAAGGTTCATTTAGACATCATTTATACTGTTTCTGGACCAAATCAACACTCTCAGGATGTATTAGATTTAGACTCATGTTATTTCAATGTAATTTCCAGACACTGCGTTTGTCCTAAAATCAAGAAAATAAAATAATCTTTATGAAATAATGGAATAACTGATGATTGAGCATGTGGTAAAATCAACTGCAAATCAAAGACATTAAATCTCTGAAGATCTCAGCAGAGGAGGATCAAACATCTCCACAAACAGCTTCATCAGCTTCACTCATTAGATTGACTTTATTTCTGTCAGACATCTAGAGAAGCTCTTATTGAGAATTAACAGAGGTTTAAATGTTGATATTTGATTCATTTGAAGTCACCATTGTGGTGGACAGTGTTTGGTTTAGTTGGGATCTTGGTCCTCATACTTCTTGTGTTAACTTGTCTCTGGCTGTTATAACTGTGTGTTTGTGAAACACTGTTGTTGTAGCAAAGAAAGACAAATTTAAGAGAGCTCAGGTGTTATCAGCTCTTTGTTGTTGATGATAAAATCATCACATTGCAAGTATCTGAGGTCATGAAATAAGTGTTGTTTGTTTGTATATATCTCCTAAACCTTTCGACTCTACAGTACAGGCACCAAGAGCAAAATACTTATTTTGAAGTTGGACAAAATGCATTCTTTTGAAATATTTTGAGCAAAAGCATCATGAACTCACACACAGATATCTAGATTTAGCATATGCATCACAACAATGGTGACAATCAAAACGGCTTCATATCACAAACTCATCCTTATTTTCCAGACTTTTTTGTTTTAATTGTCACCATTGATGTGATGCATATCCACAATCTTGATGTCTGTGTGTGACTACATGATGTGTTTCTTAATAAGTACATTTTTTTTTTCAAAGTGTCTGTCCATGAAAATAAATAATTGCAACAAAACATTAATAAATTATTGTGCTAAAGTTTAATCACGATTAAAAGCAAGATGTTAGCACTTGAGCTCACTGCTCTCTGACACAATAAGAGTGTTTTATAACACACAGTTACAACAGCCAGAGACAAGCTAACACAAGAAGTATGAGGACCAAGATCCCAACTAAACCAAACACTGTCCACCACAATGGTGACGTCAAATGATGTTGATGTAAATGATGTAAATTGATCCTCCTCTGCTGAGATCTTCAGAGATTTAATGTCTCAATCATCAGTTATTTCATTATTTCATTAAGATTATTTTATTTTCTTGATTTTAGGACAAACACAGTGTCTGGAAATTACTTTGAAATAACATCTAAATCTAATGCATCCTGAGACTGTTGATTTGGTCCAGAAACAGTATAAATGATGTCTAAATGAACCTTAAATGATGTTGAAATATTTCCACTGACCACTTTTGAACTAGTTTTTAATCTTGTAAGGAGGTTCTGTGAACGTCTAAATCGGACGTACAGAAGACGTCATAAAAACTTTCATTCTGGCTCCTCAGTGGACGGTTTTTCAACGTCTGCAAAGACATAAAAAGACGTCCACTGGACGTAACTTTGCACAGTGGGAACTCTTTACATTCGATTATCATGAAAACGCATCCCAGGGAACAATCGACTCCGTAACCATCTGTTAATTACCTCTAGGTTAATTTTTCACCGGAATTGTCCTTTAACCCCCCCAGAGCTGTGTGGAGCACTTTATCATGGATGGACTCACTTTTGCACTTCAAAACAGAAACGGTTATTCTACTCTCCTTTTATAGGCTAAATAATTTCAAATGAACTGTTATATTGACCGGTAAAAGCCCACCCCGTTTTTGAACATTCTAATGAAGTATGATGTTTGCTTGTTCCTTTATTTGTGCATATATTTATTTTTTACAGATAAACACATTAGCCTTGAGGGGAGGCACAACAGTAAAGGAAAGTGTATGGCGGATTCTGAGCTTCCTTCTATCAAACGACATGGCCCGGCAAATGAACTGGAGGGGAATCAATGGAAAAGCAGCATTCAAAGACACCTCTCTGAAAACTGAAATTAATGGTATGGCTTTCTGAAATTTAACTACTGTGTTTTATTTGTTTGGTGTCAGCTAAAAAACAATTCCCTATAAATGTTAGATTTTATAATAAATAATAATAATTTGGTTATTTACTGTTGGTCATGTGTCATTGTAGCTGCAGTCAGAAGAAACCGTTTGATTTCCACTGCAACAGACCAGGAAGTAGAAAACTGGATAAAGAGATGGCTGCAGCTTTCCGCAGACAGGGATGGAGGCCGTCGGGCAAGACAAAAAAATTGACTGTTTCCTGGTTCTGACACTTGCTTGTTCAACGGACTGCCCTTTTGCCTTGCTGTTTTTGAACTATAGATCTGATACTCCATTTGTTTAAATTCTCCTGGTTCTGACACTCGCTCGCCCTGCCTGTTCAACAGACTGCCCTTTTGCCTTGCTCTGTTCTTTTAACTATAGATCCGATTCTATGCTTGTTTTATTAAATTCTCCTGGTTTTGAGTGACACTTGCTTGACCTTGTTCATAATATGTAGACCTTGTCTAATGTTTTCTTTGGACTGATTTCTGGCAGTCCTCCCCTTCTGGACCTCCGCTTGTTTAATTGTGTATATATTTATATAATGTATTTATTATATTTATCGGTTCCTTTTTTTATAAATATTTGTTTTCTTTGGACTACCTTCTTGGTTTCTTGCAGTCCTCCCCTTCTGGACCCTGCCTGTTTTTATTTTATATTTGTTATTTATATAATATGTATTTAGAATATGTATTGTTTCCTGTTTTTGATTACAATTAATACAATTAAATGTATTCATGAAATATTTTATATTTATTAAACTACTTTTGACTGATTATTTGAGTATTTTCTTTAATATATGATAATTAGATTTGGCCTAGATGTGGCCCATGCCATTTCTGAGATCTGGCCCAGATGTGGCTTATGTCTGGCCCAGTTGTGGCCCATGCCATTTCTGAGATTTGGCCCATGTCTGGCCCGATTGTGGCTGACTTCTAGCTACCACACTCAGGTTGAGTCATCGCCGTCATTCCATGTGGTATGTGGGCCAGAAGAATTTGGAAGATGTGGGCCACAACTGGGCCAGATGTCATTTGCTATGTGGGTAACGACTACTTAATGGCACGCACATGCCCTATTCACTCCAAAGTCCCCACTCCAAGGGGATAAGGATGATCAGTTCTAAATTCAATTTGCCCGGGTACCGCTCGGTACCGATACTAGTACCGGCGCATCCCTAGCTGCTCAAGAGACCTCCGTAGAGGTAGCGAGCCTCTTACCACTGTTACGTTTCGGGCAGTAACTAAGAGAAGCGCTCGCTGGAGATCGCTGCACCCTGAAACACTGGCAGGGTTGGCAGAACAATCTCCTGAGGGCACTGAGGAGAGACGGGCACCGTGTAATGTGGTGCAGATGCATCCTCCCCTTGAGTGCGGCAAGGAAGGAACTGACAAATGCCTCTTCAATGCCCATCAAATTAAGCCAGAGATGCCACTCCATGCTTACTAAAGCTGACATAGAACGAACGATGGCACGGGCCGTTTGCCTGGTCGCACAGGGAGACAAATCTGTGGCTCGGCGAAGCTCAGCGAAAACTTCCTCATGCACCTAGAGCCACTAGCTCAGTGCCCTGGAGCGGCAGACCGGCAGGGGACGACCGCTCAAGAGATCTCCGTAGAGGTTGCAAGCCTATTAGCACTGCTATGTTTCTGAGTAATATCTGAGAGAAGCGCTTGCCAGAGATCGCTGCGCCCTGGAACTCCGGCAGGGTTGGCTGCCTGGATCTTCTGAGGGCACTGAAGACAGACGGGCACCGTGTAATATGCTGTACACTGCTTTTCAACAGAGAACGACTACTGCCCACACTCAAGTCCTTTAACAGGTCAGCCTGGTATGCCTGTGTAATGGGGTGACCCTTCAAGGTGGGTGGAGCCGGGCAGAAGCTCACGGCCCCTTTAAAAACGCGGAGATTTACTTTTACTTCCGTTTTCCCTCTGGCATGGTGGCGTCATTGTGTCGCAGAAAAAGAAGCTACCTAATATGCGTTAAGCATTGAGCGAGATAGTAGGCTGTATAAGTGGGAAATTCACTTCTTTTGACTCTTGCCGTGGGCCTGTGAATGTCTAACTAAACCTTTGTTTGCTTGATCCCTCCGTAGACAAAAATACATGCAAAAAATGTCAGCCCAGTTTCTTATTTAAAGTGACTCGTAATTTTACTTGCGATATCATTGGTTAATATTACTTATCTGTCATCTTGTAGAAAGCACAAATTAAACCTTGTAGCCTACCACACTTGACTGCTGTTTAGAATTTCTAGACAGCAGTCAAGTGTATTTTTAACATTACAAGCTTGATAATTTGAGTAACACTTTAATTTATACCATGTCTGTATGAAGGTCAAAGGTTTGTGTGGTTCTTTGATTCCATGCAATACATTGAAATCCAAAGCCATTTTCATATTCTTATTTTCTTCCAAATAATGATGCTCACAATTTCCAATGAGTAAGTTAAAGGTGACAAAGACAAAGAAAACCCTTGATGTTTAACTGAATGAGGAAGCCTTCGGATGAAAACCCTATGCAAATGTTAATTTGATTCATATTGCCTCAGAATTAATGATACTGACAAAAGTCTTATACTTGATTATGATTATTAAAAAAAATAAACTGAGCCTGTAATAAACTTTAAAACAATCTTTAAATAATAAAACATTTAGGACACACTTTAATGTATTAACTGCTGAAAGCATCGAGGTGGGGGGGGGGGGTTGACTTTATTCACAACATAACAGAGTACATAATAACAGTCTCAAAAAAATAATAGAAAGATCTCTATTAGAATAATCCATAACATTTGCAATGGACAAGGTGTAGACCGTGAACTGGTTATGGACTGCACTTAATGAAACTGTTGCAAGATGGAAGTGGGAATGATGGAGGGCTATAGGTAGATCTGTGCTAAGGATGTTGTCCTAGGGTGTCTGGTGGAGAAAAGAAGAGGAAAAAAAAATGTTAAAGCATTTTATAAGGAAATAATGTTACTGAAAACTTACTGTGTAAACAATAATACAATACTGGGCAGTGAACATCATGTACAATGCGCACAATACTGTCAACAACCTCTGTACTAGATACAACAGCTGTGCCACTGAAATCAGATTCATGAACATGATTTTCACAATATTTATTTGAATAATGATTTTGGGTGAACCATCCCTTTAAGGTCCATGTTTGATAGAGATAATTGCTCATTTAGCAGTATTGCTGTGAAAGCTGACAGTAATGAATAAAACTGAACAAAGTTCTGACTACCATACATTAAACAGCACAGAGCAACAAACCCAAAGCTGAACTGTGTATTTGTGCCCAAACTGTGGGCCCCTACATCCTTCCCGATTTTGTCCTCCAAACAATGTGAAAAGTCAAAGAAAACAAATATAGTGAATGTATTTATGTAAGTTGTGCTACACATTAGCCAAAAAAGGGTGAAAATACAAACACGACATTGTAAAACAAAAAACTCTTTGCTTGCCATTTTAAGGCATAAAACATATTAAAAATCCTAAAAACAAAACACCCATTAAATGTTCACTGTTATGGGGAACATCTATTCACGTTAATATACACGTATATTCTGAATATAGTAAATTAACATAGCAATTGTTTTACGTGTAGTAACTGTAGTAATTACATGTATACCCCATTTAATGCTCTCATAAATATAACATAGAATATTAAACCTACATTAAAATTTACATTGTACTAAAATATTTATTTTAAGTCAGAATCATTGCATTCCTATTCTCTTCAATTATTTCCAAAATGAGACAAGGACTCTACCATCAAATGTAAGTTGTGCTCTGGAGAAACATGACTCAGGTCCACACACATCTGTCAAAGCATCTGTCAGAGCAAACTGCAAACAATATTTCTTTACTGAAGCATTTTCTTATCAACTGTGATAAGACTTTTAGTTGTATGGATGTCGCCATCTTTGATAATACTTTACTATACTACTTTGCTTTAATTAGAGCAGCGGTTCTCAATTCCAGTCCTCGTGCCCACCAGCTCCACATATTTTTGTAAGTCTCTCTTTTTGATTCAGATAATCAGCTCGTTAGAAGAGAGCTCCGTGCATAACCTGTGTTCCCATTGACATGGTCCCTACAAAGTGTTCATTGCTCCCTACACCCTGAGCAGGGGATATCTGTTGAAGTTTACCTCACTTCAGAACATTCATTCATGGATTTGCGCTGCACAACATCTTCACAAACAGTGAAGTGAAGTGACATTCGGCCAAGTATGGTGACCCATACTCAGAATTTGTGCTCTGCATTTAACCCATCCAAAGTGCACACACACAGAGCAGTGAACACACACTGTGAGCACACACCCAGAGCAGTGGGCAGCCATTTTTTATGCTGCGGCGCCCGGGGAGCAGTTGGGGGTTCGGTGCCTTGCTCAAGGGCACCTCAGTCGTGGTATTGAGGGTGGAGAGAGAACTGTACATGCACTCCCCCCACCCACAATTCCTGCCGGCCCGGGACTCGAACCCACAACCCTTCGATTGGGAGTCCGATTCTCTAACCACCAGGCCACGACTTCCCCAACAGACAAGTGTGACTTCATATACCTCTGTAAATAAATACAATTTAAATACTGCTTGACTTTAGTTACTTGTTCACATAGTTACTTGTTCACACAGACAGCAATCGAAACACTATTGTAAGCAGTTGTGTGTAGAGAACATTGAGACTCACATCTGTAAGTAGATGCAGTTGTTACTCCCAAACAGTGAAGGTGTGAACATAGCCTACCTATGAGTAGTAAAAGTTTGTCCTTTTGTTTTCTTTACTTTTTAAAAAAATAATTAAATAGCAGAGGTGGAAAGTAACGAATTACATTTACCGCGTTACTGTAATTGAGTAGCTTTTTTGTGTACTAATACTTTTTAAAGTAATTTTTTAAATCTGTTATTTTACTTTTACTTCAGTATATTTTGTTTGAAGTATTGTACTTCGCTACATTTTAAAACACATTAATTACGGAGTAAAAAAGTAAAAAAAAAAAAAAAAAAAAATAAATAAATAAATCGCTCCCTGGAAACTACATCAGTAAATGGGCAGGAGGGCAATCTGGCGCTAAAATCACAAGAAAGATGCAGACTGAAAAAAACAGGCGTTAGTGGTGCAGACACCGCTGAAAGCGAAACCCCGTCATATTCTGAAGTTGAACTCGAAGGAAATGAAGTGAAGTGGCCCCTGGCCATATGTATGCTCTATTATGCAGTGTAAGCTGTACTTGCCTTGGAAGACCAAACTAGCAGCTTATAAAATCTCGACAAGACATCAACCCTTCGCAAGAATGTAGAGGTAAGCTAAATAGTTGCATTGGTGGTTAAAATGAAGCTTTGACATTTTAGCAAGAGGTTTTGCACAAATTAGCCAAAAAGACAGTGGTGAGGAGTGTGCTATATATATCATCTGCGATAATATCATGTTTTTTGTTTTAATGATGTGCGCGCGCATTTATAGTGCGTTCTTTCACTGTGTGATTCAGTCTCCTAAAATGCATTTAGAATGATCACAAAATTGAAGATATAGGGGCAGAAAATTCACATATTTATATAATTTCATATATTAAATCAAAATCACACAAAGAATGCCATCTTTTCCTCCAAAAATCATCATGAATATATACATACATATATATTACAGTTCAGTAAACAAGTTAATTAAGACACTTGCGTTTTAGACACCATATTGCCTTTTTTAGCTCTATTTCTACAACAGAAAATAATTCCAAACACAGCCACCAAAGCACAGTTTTGCGTCTCTGAGCAACGTGACAGTGTTTCGTTCCTGAATGAATCAACCGTTTAAATGATTCGGTTCAATCGCAATGACTCACTTATTAACAGTGACTTGCTGACACATACTGGCCATTTTTATTTCACATTTAAAGTATCTTTTGATTTTTTTAAATAATTAATTTCTTATCATTTCAAATGATTATTCAACATTTTATGTCTTGTATATTAAAACATTATTCATGCATTTGTAACTGCAGGTTAAATGCATTCTTGTCCTGCACTAAACAGTGTAATACATCTAAATGCCACTTCCAATGAATCTTCTGCATTTCCTCTGCATTAAAAGATGAGTTTGTTGATACTGATTTGCCTGGTAACAGCCCAAATGTTTTATTATTCTAAATAACTGATTCCTTTAATTAAAAACAACTAGTTTGAGATTAATAGACCTATCCCAGGGGTGTCAAACTCAGTTCCTGGAGGGCCGTAGCCCTGCAGAGTTTAGTTCTAACCCTGCTCCAGCACACATATGTAGTTTTCAAATAAACCTAAAAGATAAGATTAGCTGGATCAGGTGTGTTTAATTAGGGTTATATCTAAACTGTGCAGGACTGTGGCCCTCCAGGAACTGAGATTGACACCCTTGGCCTGTCCCATTTTGACTCCCTCCCACTGTTAAAATGTAACTAAGTAATTTTTACTCTGAGTAAATTTTAAATGAGCTACTTTTTACTTTTACTTGAGTAGATTTTTAGACTGGTACTTTTACTTGTACTTAAGTAAAATTTCATTAATGTAATGGTACTTTTACTTGAGTAGAATATTTTTGTACTCTTTCCACCTCTGTTAATTAGGTTAAACTGGCTTCTGCTTTTCAACTCCGGACAAACTTTATTTTATAATTTATGTTTTATTTTTTTCATGGTGTATCACATATCCTACATTCCAAACATATTTGTTCTTCAATTTGCATTCTCTGAAGACTGGAAATGTTGTGGAATAACTTGCCTTTTTAATATATAAAGAAAATAAAATGTGACATTTTATCAAATTAATCTAAAACATTATTTGATTAAGATAATTGGTTGCAGCCTAAAAATTAACCATTCAAATATAGACAACAGTGTGCTAAACAACTGTTTACATATAGGAAGAGGTTTGGTGGTGAACAGTGGGAGAAAGATCCTCATCCAAAGTTTGGCCTGTAATATCCACAGCTGGTGCACCCAGAGGTTCTGGTGAGCTGGCGGCAGAATGAAGGAGATACAACATTAAATCTTGGTTATATGAGGTAATTCTTCTTGAGTGGTCTAATGGTACTCAATGGAAGTTTGTCGACAGCCCCTAGTTGTTTTGGTACACAAAAATACAGTCAACGTTGTTGAAACAACAACAACAACAAAAAATATATACCTGAAAGACGAGTTTGTGGGAGAAGAGACAACTAGATCTGTAGGTTTAGATCATGGTGGTCTCCATAAATAGACCGGTTGCAGGAGTGGATGATGGAAGGACTACAGCCAAACATCAGGACAGAAGTCTGCATGAGTCGGGTAAGCAGAATAGATTGCACTGTAAATAAACATCATTAAAACAAATGGTAAAGTCACTAAATTAAATCCCTATAAATCAAAGCAATTTTTAACTAACTATATGACATTATAACACACACAGGTTTTTTAAAGAGCTATATCTTGAGTCTTTTTGTTTATATTTATGCGTGTTATGATGAATCTGGCAATCAAAGATGCAGGATGCTAGTTTTTATTTTTAAATTACAATGTCTTCATTAAGAAATGTTCAAGAAAATGTCCCTTTCATAGCAAAAGGCAATAAATATCATTATTATTATGATTATTCTCTATATTGCACAAGGCTGAGCGAAAAACTTTCTGCATAATGTGCACATGCATGTCTTTAGGTCACAAGGGTTTGGAATTTTATGGATTTATAGTATTGCATACATTTACATTTCTAACAATTATAGAACATAAAATAATATTTGATTTTTTAAATTTTGCTATGCGTTTAACGTGACGTGTATCGGAGTTGATTTGGGATCAAATGTTATGTTTGTTGCTAACTGAACGTGCACCGCGGTTGGTTGCAAAACGCGTTGCTTCAACATATGATCGGGTAAAACTGTTTAAAATTAGTAAACTATTAAAAATCTTTCAACAATCCCACCAATGGCAAACATACTATCATAAAACTATACATTTCCACCTTTCGTACTTTACCTCTCAACCATCACTCCACCACAACTTGCTCTGACGACTTCTTCATCCCTTGGCTCATTGGCGACTCGCGCGCGTACATCGCCACTGTGGTTGCCAATTATATTTAACAAAGAGGAACTCTCAGACTGGGAGGAAAAGAAAGAATTAAAACAAAACAAAAAACTATATGTCTTATATTTTTGGCAGAGGTGGGTAGTAACGAGTTACATTTACTTCGTTACATTTACTTGAGTAAGTTTTTGAGGTAACTAATACTTTTCGGAGTATATTTAAAGATGGGTACTTTATACTCTTACTTGAGTAAATTTTTGGGGGAAAATCTGTACTTTTACTTCGTTACTGTGGGCGACGCTGCTCTCGTTACTTTATCTTAATGCAATAAATGTTATAACTGCTTCAGTTTATTCCAAACGCGCCGTCTACTTTTCTCTGGGCAATGAGCGATGCCCATTCGCGAATGATTCATTCTTTTGAGTCAATTCTGTTCAAAGGCTTGATCAAACCAATTGGCAAACGAGTGAATTGGATCATGAATCAGTTTGAAGGATTCATTCAGTTCCCTGCCGCACGCGCTCAGCATCTGAAGCGCTTCACTCAGAGTTGTAACGTTTAACATCAGCAGCGTTGAAAACGTGGCTGGAACTGCATTGAATTGAAAGCAAATCTGCAAAGGCTATTATTTGCTAGCGATGGAGATCCTTATGAACACCGCGTGTGCTGTCTACTGTTTAACAGGTAATAACTTGGGCTACATTCGATTACAGCACACGATACCTCTGACATTAGTTTGTTGTACGTGTGACTTATAACAGAGGGGAGTCAAGTTGAATACAGCTTCCAAAAGACAAAAAATAGCCGATTAAGATTTCATTAATTTTAATACAATCACACCGTTGCGAGTAGGCCTACGTTCAGCAAGTCATAGCCTATCATCAGCTGCTTCAGATCTGTGATCGCTTGCTGGCGCTGAGCCAGAGATAGATGCGTTTATACCGCGCTGCGCATTATAACAAATCGCACATGATTCTTTTGAGCTTATTAAAGCATTGGCCAATCAGAGGTGTTCCGATGAGCCATCGCTAAAATGCCGGTGCTTCCTTCACTCGCTCACTGACTGAATACCTCTTTCTGGCGAATTCTCTCGTCAGAAACAACAAAGTGCAGATGTGTGTACGAATCTTTAATTAATATATTGATTTCACAGTGTTAACAGTTTCAGTGGTTTTAATGGGAGTTTCTGAGAGTGATTGAATTCTAGACTGTCAGTGAAAATTATCTGTAATAATGTAAATGTTATTTGCTCTCTTTCTGAACAATGAAAGATTAGTAGCAATATTTATATCACATTAACTTTCAATGTTAAATTCACATTTAATATAAAGTCAGTCGTATAAAAAATATGTTATGGCATGACACCTATATCTGTTACTTAAGTAAACAGACAGGGTTTTATAATAAATTACATAAATTGGAGTAAAGGCTGATGAAATATGTACATTTATACACGCACACATACATTACATACATTTTATTTATATATCTAAATAAAAATAGGCTCAGTATATGACCCAAAGTAACTAGTAACTAACTACTTGAGTAGATTTTTTATCCGATACTCTTTTACTCTTACTCAAGTAACTATTCAAGACTAGTACTTTTACTTTTACTTGAGTAAATATTTCTAGAAGTACTTTTACTTTTACTTGAGTACAGTTTTTGGGTACTCTACCCACCTCTGATTTTTGGTAACACCATTGCTTTGAATATAATAGGAAAACACTATTATTATTATTGTGATGAATAGAAATAAATGATGGGAATTTAGGGGTAATTAATGTACACGCCCCCCTTCATCGCAATGAGTGAGTGTTGCGTAATTAAATGAGTGTATACAGCTGATGTGGGAGGAGATGAGGATTATTTAAGGACATTTTGAGTGCTGCTCGAGAGAGAGAGTCGGGGAGCTCTCACTTGTGGGGAAACGCTAGATGGCCGCTCGGGATAATTAGTGTCTCCGGCGGTGAAGACAGACAGTTAGTGGGGGGTATATGTGTCAGATAGTTAGGGAACGACTGCCGGCTAGGAGAGCTCCTGATCGATGCACCCATAAACTGTACACTACAGAGAGACTGGAGAGACTGCTTGTGTCTGCCGAGTGACGCACAGAGAGACTGGAGAGACTGCTTGACTTGTGTCTGTCGAGTGACGCAAACGTGGAAGGGGATTTTCTGTGTCTCCTCCTCGTCGGACGTTGAGCTCGTCTGCTTGTGGACCAATACACTGAAAAAGGGGGGTAACGTGTTTTTATGTGATGGTGTCATGTTTTAACAGTTAATAAAGAATTGTGTGTTACTGACATCCGAGTGTGCTGATCTCTGCCCCCTGAATTCCGTGCGGTTGTTACACTGGTGGCAACGGTGGGATGATGCCGATTTTGGGTCGTTGGCAAACGGTATGCCAATTTGACTCCCTAACTGTCATTACAGAGTTTCTTGTGGCAGATTTGGAGCCGCAGGAAATTCTGCTTGGCTCTGACTTTTTGCTAAAATATGGTGCTATTATTAATCTCGATCAAAAGAGCTGTCGATTGATGGGATGCAGCCCTGTGATGTGATTGTGCACGTTGATACACCGGTTCCACCTCGTAGTGAAGTTTTGATTACAGGGGCGGTGGAGGGGGCGTCTGATAGTTTACAGGGCATGTTAGAACCTTCTTCCTCCCTTTATAACCATTGTGATCTTTTGGTGGCAAGGGTAGTGTGTAGGGTGGAGCAAGGTATTTTGCCCGTTCGTGTAATTAATGACACTGATGACACTCATATTTTAAAGCGTGGAATGAAAGTGGGTAAGTTATTTTTTGATGTTGTGGTAGAGGGAGAAGACGGGGTTATGGATAATAAGCCCACATTTTCTGTGGACACGCTTATAGATCGACTGAATTTACACGAAAAGGGCTTTGGAGAGGCTGAAACGCGTGCAGTGCGTGAGTTATTGTGCAAAAATGTATCCGTTTTTAGTTTAAATGATGCAGATTTAGGGCGGACACAATTAATAACGCATCAGATCGAGACGGGGGATGCCAGTCCGTGGGGGGCACCTGTGGTTCCGGTACGAAAGAAAGACGGGACCCTTCGATTTTGCGTTGACTATAGGTGGTTGAATGATGTAACGCGGAAAGATGCGTATCCCCTACCGCGTATTGATGATGCGCTGGATAGCCTTGCCCATGCCCAGTGGTTTTCTACTCTTGACCTGGCCAGTGGATACTGGCAGGTCGAGGTAGACCCTAGAGATAAACATAAGACCGCGTTTATAACACGACAGGGGCTATTTGAATTTAATGTTTTGAGCTTCGGGTTGTGCAACGCACCGAGCACATTCCAGCGTCTTATGGATTTGGTGTTGGCAGATTTACAGTGGACCACTTGCCTTGTTTATCTAGACGACATTATTGTTTTTGGGAGAACATTCGGGGAACATCTACAACGGCTGGATGAGGTCCTCGGTAAATTACGCCGCGCGAACCTGAAGGTTAAGCCATCTAAATGTACATTGTTTGCTACCCAGGTCCATTATTTGGGGCACGTTATAGCGGCTGAGGGAATACGAGCGGATCCAGTTAAAATAGATGCGGTGAGACAATGGCCTGTACCAAAGAATCAAACTGAAGTTCGAAGTTTTGTGGGGCTGGCATCTTACTATCGGCGATTTATTGAAGGGTTCGCTGAGATTGCGCGACCATTACATCGCCTCACTGAGAAAGGTCGGAAATTTAAATGGGATGGGGAGTGCCAGCGGGCGTTTTTACAGCTTAAAACAGCCCTTGTGACAACTCCAGTGCTTGCGTATCCCGACCCGCACAAGGCATTCATTTTAGACACTGATGCGAGTGATATGGGCATCGGTGCTGTGTTGTCACAAGAGGTGGATGGCTTGGAGCGGGTTGTGGCGTATGCTAGTCGAGCTTTAACAAAACAGGAACGCAGGTATGCCACCACGAAAAAGGAGTTGCTTAGTTTAGTAGTATTTACTAAATATTTCAAGCATTATTTGCTTGGGAAGGAATCTATATTGCGTACTGACCATAGCTCCTTAAGGTGGCTTCATAATTTTCAGGGGCTGGAAGGACAGCTGGCTAGATGGGTTGAACAGTTGGCCAGTTTTCAATATAAAATTGTGCACCGCCCAGGGAAAAAGCATGTTAATGCTGATGCGCTTTCACGCTTGCCCTCATTTGGTGCCAAGTGTGAAGATTTTTCAGATCCATGTCTGGAGGTTAGTGCTTCTGTTTGTGCTGTATGTGAAACGGCTCCTTCGGGGGAAATTGAGGATGATATGGTGGGGGCGCAGAAGAAGGATGCCGTTTTACAGATTGTAGAACAGTTGCTGTCACGGGGGGAGGAGGGGCGTGTGGAAGCACAGATACGAGAAGAAGTCAGAGCGTTTTTGCCCGTGTGGGAGCAGCTGGAGTTTGAGCGAGGGCGGTTAGTGCGTAAACCGCCCCTTAATACAGATGCTGCATTAAAAATTCAGGTGGTCCTTCCGAAGGTGATGGTTCCAGAGGTTTTGAAAATGTTGCATAATTCTGCTACGGGTGGTCATTTAGGTGTACAAAAATTGCAGGCGAAGGTGAAAGATCGGTTCTATTGGCCTGGGTGGTTTGGGGATGTAAAGAAGTGGTGTAGGGAATGTACGGAGTGTGCATCTCGTAAATCTTCAGCACTGAGTGCTCGTGCCCCTTTGCAAACTTCTTTTGTTTCTCGGCCCTTTGAACGGGTAGCGGTAGATATCTTGGGCCCTTTGCCCTTAACTGGAGAGAAGAATAAGTATATCCTGGTAATCGGGGATTATTTTTTAAAGTGGACAGAAGCTTTTGCGCTTCCAAATCAAGAAGCAGTGTCCATAGCTGAAGTTTTGGTGCAGGAGTGGGTGTGTAGATTTGGGGTCCCACGCAGTATTCACTCGGATCAGGGTAGAAACTTTGAATCAAAGTTATTTACAGAGCTGTGTGGCTTGCTGCAGATGAATAAAACAAGAACTACAGCTTATCATCCGCAGTCGAACGGCATGGTGGAGCGTTTTAACCGTACCTTACTGTCCATGCTGTCTTTGTTTGTGGATAGTAACCAGCAGAACTGGGACACGCTTCTGCCTTACGTTATGATGGCTTATAGGAGCAGTACACATGCTACTACAGGGTTTTCGCCATATAAGGTTCTGTTTGGGCGGGAGATTGTTTTGCCTGTGGATGTTGTGTTGGGAGTGGGGGAGACGGAACGTTTTGATTCGGCAAATGATTATGTGGAGAAAGTAGCTGAAAGCTTGTCTACGGTAGTAGAGGCTGTGAAAGCACATCAACTAAAAGCATCAGGGAGGCAGAAACGATATTTTGATATAAAGGTTTCCCATCAGTTTTATACAGAAGGGGAATGGGTGTGGGTGGAAAATAGGGTGCGTAAGCGTGGGCTGTGTCCGAAGTTACAAAGGCATTTTGTGGGGCCGTTTGTTGTCATTGAGCGGGTTACAGATGTCTTGTATCGAATAGCGCCAAAAGAAAAAGGGCTTGAGCGAGTTGTGCATTTTAATCGTCTTAAGCCATATGTTTCTAATGTATTTGCAGGAAGGCCGGAATTGCAGAATGCTGGGGGGGATCGGATGTCGGTTAGGGAAAGGAGTACGCTGCATCCTGACCCCGCGCTACTGGCTGATTCTGTACCGCATCCTGACCCTGCACCACTGGCTGATTCTGTACCGCATCCTGACCCTGCACCACTGGCTGATTCTGCACTGCATCCTGACCCTGCACCACTGGCTGATTCTGCACCGCATCCTGACCCTGCACCACTGGCTGATTCTGCACCACATCTGGACCCTGCACTACTAGCTGATTCTGCACCGCATCCGGACCCTGCACTACTAGCTGATTCTGCACTACTTCCTGACTCTGCTCTGCATCCTGATCTTGTGTCGGATGCTGTGATGCCTTCTGTTTCCAACCTGTTGCCTGCAGCCCTTTCTGGTGACAGCTCTGGTGTGGCTGTGCCTAGTGGACCTGTAGCCCGTGAGTCCTGGTCTGGGACAAATAACGGAATTGCTGAGGGACGTTTGTCGCGGCCCAGGAGGGTACCGGCCCGGTTGTTGGACTACGAATTATCTGTTTGACTCGAGGACGAGTCTTTTTCGCTTGGGAGGGGGGTAGTGTGATGAATAGAAATAAATGATGGGAATTTAGGGGTAATTAATGTACACGCCCCCCTTCATCGCAATGAATGAGTGTTGCGTAATTAAATGAGTGTATACAGCTGATGTGGGAGGAGATGAGGATTATTTAAGGACGTTTTGAGTGCTGCTCGAGAGAGAGAGTCGGGGAGCTCTCACTTGTGGGGAAACGCTAGACGGCCGCTCGGGATAATTAGTGTCTCCGGCGGTGAAGACAGACAGTTAGTGGGGGGTAAATGTGTCAGATAGTTAGGGAACGACTGCCGGCTAGGAGAGCTCCTGATCGATGCACCCATAAACTGTACACTACAGAGAGACTGGAGAGACTGCTTGTGTCTGCCGAGTGACGCACAGAGAGACTGGAGAGACTGCTTGACTTGTGTCTGTCGAGTGACGCAAACATGGAAGGGGATTTTCTGTGTCTCCTCCTCGTCGGACGTTGAGCTCGTCTGCTTGTGGACCAATACACTGAAAAAGGGGGGTAACGTGTTTTTATGTGATGGTGTCATGTTTTAACAGTTAATAAAGAATTGTGTGTTACTGACATCCGAGTGTGCTGATCTCTGCCCCCTGAATTCCGTGCGGTTGTTACATTATTATTATTTTTAATGCAAAGTTAACGCAGTGTGTCATTATATCATTGTACATAAAAAAAATAAAATAAATATTTTTCTTAAAACTTAAATTTTTACTCGCGTGCCAAGCCCGCGAAACCGGGCAGCGGGCTTATATAAGCCGGGGTCTGTGCCCACCGCGCGCACAGCCTGACTCCACTTTGAGTGACATCCCCAGCAGTGCGTTTTCCTGAGGTAAATTACTTTTTACTTAACCTATTTAGTTAAATGACTTTTTAAAAGTATGGACCGACAACAAAAGTAAAGGACATTTAAAACTATGAAGAAAGAAATTAATACATTTTAATTATAATAACAATCTGTCTGAGGGAACAGTTCGTTTTTCTGAGGGTTATACTACTAAAATAAATAGCAGGGGTTTTCACTCATGAAATCAGTTAAATTGTAATAAAAATTGGACTTAATAGATTTTTTTCTTTTCCGTTAAATGTATCACATTTCACAAAGACGATTTTCCCTCGTTTAATATATCGTTACAGTCCGCTCATCAGCGCCGTTAAACACCGAAATGCCGTTACATCCGTGTGACGTCATTGCTGATAGAGCCAATCCGCTCTGTTTGAGAGACGCTCTTTCATTTTAGTTATGTCATGTTCACGTTACTTTAAGAAACCAATCATACAATTATTCTTAATAATATCTTCATTATTCACAATTGTATGGAAAGTAGTGCGTTGTCAGGTTTAACTGCGAGCGCGTAAACCCTCTCTCTAACACGCTGGCGCGTGCACTTAGAGCGAGGGCGAAAGCGAGAGAGAGAAAGAGAGAGAACTCATAAGCCTTGACACCTTTATAGAAATCGGTGATTCTCAAGAATGAAAATGCATTTTTACCGTGGCTTATTTGTTAGTGGGCTGTAAGGTCTCATCAGAAACATTGCTCTGCATTCTTCTTCTTATCATGCTTTATCAAATAATATTATACATATCCATCAGAGACTTTATAAACTTTGGGATTTAATAGAGTAACCTCCAGTGATATTATCTTAATGAAGACATTAAAGGAATACATAAATAAAGGAATAAAAAATATATATATTAAATGCATGTGTGAATGAAATGGAAACAAAACTAGCATCCTGCATCTGATTTGCCAGATTCATCATAACATCCTAATTAATCAATAATCACTGATGAAAGTGAAAACATTTTAATGTGTACAGACATCTCATTTAAATGCATTCTTCATTTTCTCTTTTTTTTGTTTGTCTACAGCAGCTACATACACCACGACGGCTCTTTTAAGAGCCACATATTGAGAACGTCTTTGACTTTGTAAGTATATATTTTAAATGACCACCCAGTATTTGGGTTTAGATCAATTACAACAACAGCATGCAGCAAGTTAGTAAAGAGATTCTTACATACATAAATACTAGCATCCTGCATCTCTGATTTGCCAGTTTCATCATAATTGATTTTTGATATCAGGAATTCACATTTTTAAAGGGATAGTTCACCCAAAAATTTTAAATCTGTCATTAATTACTCACCCTCCACGTCATTTCTATTTTCGAAACACAAATTAATATTTTTCGATGACATCTGACAGCTCTCTGACCCTCCCGTAGACAACTCAACTGTAATGCAGGTCCAGAAACGCAGTAAAGACATGGGTAAAACAGTCCATGTGGCATCAGTGGCTCAACTTCAGTTTTGCAAAGAAAACAAAAATAATGTATTCAACAATTCTTACATACGCACGCTGACACGAATGCTAATTATGCATGTTCATGTGCTGATTACATCGATTACGCTCTTGGGTACTCTCCAAAATGGCAAAAGATGTAACTCAGGAAGAATAGCAGTTGAAATAAATTGTTATTTTTGTTATCTAAGTACACTATAAGTACGTGTTAGTACACGTACTGTAAAAAAAAGTGCAACCGTAATACCCATTGGTCTTTATAGTTCTTTTGCACTTTAATCTGTGTAAAACCTTAACTTTATATAGTTTTCTGTATTGCTTTATTGTATTTTTATTTAAATATTAAATTTTTTTTTTACGAAAAAAGTTTTTAAACCTGTTATACTGCATTATAACCATTTTTTAATACTAAATTTCAATATTGTGATAATACCGTATACCGTGATAAAGCATTAGTAATTAATCGCAACATGAAAATCTGATACCGGTATATCCCTATTCATGTAATTAAATTTTGGGCAGATCAAATTTATATTTTTACTTTCAATATTGAAATTTTAGCCATTCTTATGAGTTTAGTTCCAACCCTCATCCAACAATTGTCATCTGGTTGGAATTAGAGAAAAATTTTCAACTAGTTGAATTAAATGGATAAACTATCTAAAATAAGTGGCCACACATATTTGTTAAGCTTTTGCATGCTATTTCTAGGCAAACATTTAGATCCAATACTTTAAACACAACGACAAAACTTACATTACCTGTTATATTGCTTCCCCAATCACAGAAAGTTCTCTACAGTCAACCACACTCACTCAACAACGATATCCACAGTTCACACTTAAATACACATACCTTGGTTTTGATCATTGTGACAGAATTATTAGACATTACGCATTGTCACGCATATTAAACATTGGTTCTGAATTCCAATCTTGGGGACCTATAACACGACACATTCTGGATGTCCGTCTCATCTAGCATGCTCTGTTGGGTTAAGGGGATTCTATTATATGAGGAGTTAAACCACATATAAGCATGAGCCCCGTCAGACTGGTCGTGGAGGAGGTGTTGCAACAATATATAGTGATATTCTCAATGTTACCCAGAAAACAGGATACAGGTTTAACTCTTTTGAAATACTTCTGCTAAATGTTACACTGTCAGACTTGCAAAAGAAATCTAATGTATCTCTTGCTCTGGCTACTGTGTATAGACCACCAGGGCCGTATACAGAATTCCTAAAAGAATTTGCAGATTTCCTCTCAGACCTTCTAGTTACAGTTGATAAGGCGCTAATCATGGGAGATTTTAATATTCACGTTGATAATGCAAATGATACATTAGGACTTGCGTTTACTGACCTAATAAACTCCTTTGGAGTCAAGCAAAATGTCACCGGGCCCACTCATCGTTTTAATCATACACTAGATCTAATTATATCGCATGGAATCGATCTTACTGCTATAGATATTGTACCCCAATGTGATGATATTACAGACCATTTCCTTGTATCGTGCATGCTGCGTATAACTGATATTAACTATATGTCTCAGCGTTACCGTCTGGGCAGAACTATTGTTCCAGCCACCAAAGACAGATTCGCAAATAACCTGCCTGATCTATCTCAACTGCTATTTGTACCCAAAAATACACATGAATTAGACGAAATTACTGACAACATGGGAACTATTTTCTCTAATACATTAGAAGCTGTTGCCCCCATCAAATTGAAAAAGGTTAGAGAAAAACGTACTGTGCCATGGTATAACAGTAATACTCACTCTCTCAAGAAAGTAACTCGTAGTCTTGAACGCAAATGGAGAAAAACTAACTTGGAAGTTTTTAAAATTGCATGGAAAAACAGTATGTCCAGGTATAGACAGGCTCTAAAAACTGCTAGGGCAGAGCATATCCACAAACTCATTGAAAATAACCAAAACAATCCAAGGTTTTTATTTAGCACAGTGGCTAAATTAACAAATTACCAGACGCCACCTGATTCAAATATTCCACCAACGTTAAATAGTAATGACTTTATGAATTTCTTCACTGATAAAATAGATAACATTAGAAATACAATAGCGAATGTAGATTCTACAGCGTCTAACACTTCAGTTTCATCCATCGCACCCAAAGATAAACTGCAGTGCTTTACAAATATAGGACAGGAAGAGCTAAATAAACTTATCACTGTATCTAAACCAACAACATGTTTATTAGATCCTGTACCCACTAAATTACTAAAAGAGCTGTTACCTGTAGCCGAAGAACCGCTTCTCAATATTAACTCGTCGTTATCTTTAGGTCACGTCCCAAAACCATTCAAGCTGGCGGTTATCAAGCCTCTTATTAAGAAACCAAAACTAGATCCTAGTGTACTGGCAAATTATAGGCCTATTTCAAATCTTCCATTTATGTCTAAAATTTTAGAAAAAGTTGTGTCTGCTCAATTGAGCACCTTCCTGCATAAAAACGATCTGTATGAAGAATTTCAGTCAGGTTTTAGGCCCCACCATAGCACAGAAACTGCACTTGTTAAAATTACAAATGACCTGCTTCTTGCGTCAGATCAAGGCTGCATCTCATTTATAGTCTTACTTGATCTTAGTGCTGCGTTCGACACCATAGATCATGACATACTCATAGATCGATTACAAAACTATACAGGTATTCAAGGGCAGGCTCTAAGATGGTTTAGATCCTACCTGTCCGATCGCTACCATTTTGTTTACTTAAATGGGGTGTCATCTTATTTATCATCAGTAAAATATGGAGTGCCACAAGGATCCGTCCTAGGTCCCCTTCTATTTTCAATATACATGTTGCCCCTTGGTAATATTATTAGAAAATACGGAATTAGATTCCACGGTTATGCTGATGATACTCAGCTATATATTTCAACGAGACCAGATGAAACTTCCCAATTATCTAAGCTAACAGAGTGTTAAAAATGTAAAAGATTGGATGACAAATAATTTTCTCCAATTAAATTCGGATAAGACAGAGATATTAATTATTGGACCAAAAAACACCACACAGAATCTTGTAGATTACAATCTGCAACTAGACGGATGTACTGTTACTTCCTCTACAGTCAGAAATCTGGGTGTTATATTGGACAGCAATTTGTCTTTTGAAAATCATATTTCCAATGTTACAAAAACCGCATTCTTCCATCTTAGAAACATTGCCAAGCTACGAAACATGTTATCTGTTTCTGATGCAGAAAAGCTAGTTCATGCTTTCATGACCTCTAGACTGGACTATTGTAATGGACCTCTAGGTGGTTGTCCTGCTTCGTCAATAAACAAGAACAGGTAGTCCAAAATGCAGCAGCTAGAGTCCTTACCAGGTCAAGAAAATATGATCATATTACCCCAATTTTACAGTCTCTGCACTGGCTACCTATTAAGTTCTGTATCAGTTACAAATTATCATTACTTACCTATAAGGCCCTAAATGGTTTAGCTCCTGCGTACCTAACTAGCCTTCTACCACGCTACAACCCATCACGCACCCTAAGGTCACAAAATGCTGGACTTTTGGTAGTTCCTAGGATAGCAAAGTCCACTAAAGGAGGTAGAGCTTTTTCACATTTGGCTCCCAAACTCTGGAATAGCCTTCCTGATAATGTTCGGGGTTCAGACACACTCTCTCTGTTTAAATCTAGATTAAAAACGCATCTCTTTCGCCAAGCATTCGAATAATGCATCTCTTAAATTGTGAGTGTAGTTGCATCTGCATTTTTATTCTTTAGCTTGGGTTAAACTAATTTTACTTTGTTGGATCAGCAGCTATGCTAATGATGTCTCTATTTTGTTTCTATGTTTTGCCACGGGATGTAACTAGGATTTACACAAGCTCCAGTCTGGATCCAGAACACCTGAGAAGAGATGATGCTGACCCTCAGAGGACCCCAGATGATGCTAACCTTGAATCAACAAACAGAACTAACAATTATTGCTACATGTGTGACTGCATCCTATAATTACTATTAATTAATAATATTGATAGTTCATCATCTAGCTGACTACGTCTTGTATTATTATTATTATTTTTATTTTTCTAAAATCCTGTCAAACGTGCACAAACTACTAGCTACTACTAAATATTGTAGAAACATAATTTTCTGTAAAGTTGCTTTGTAACGATTTGTATTGTAAAAAGCGCTATACAAATAAACTTGAATTGAATTGAACATGTAAAAGACATCCAAAATGTGCAATGCAAGTGTCTTCCAAAACTTGAGTTGAGAACCACTGCATTTGGCTTATCAGGTTAGTGCACTGCATTTTCTGTGTGTGTTAATATCACAGTACCATGGATTGCAAAAAACCATCTTACTGGACATTGCGAAGAAAAGCCAAGGCTAAGGTGGGCAAACAACTCCAGTCAATGGAAGCATCACTACCATTATCATGGAACATGGAACAGTATGGTGGCATGAACAGTGACAAAAGCAGCATCGCTGATGACAACAATGACTTTATGGACGGTTTGTCCCATATTGATGAGCCTGAATGTGTCACCATGGCAACTGCTTCACATAGCAGTGAATCTGACACAGACACAGATTCTGAACTGCATCCAAATTCCCTTAATGATGACTTGGCAACCTGGGCAACAGAACATCAAATAACACATGTGGCACTAAATTCATTACTTAAAATCCTCCGCAAGCATGATCTGAATCTGCCAAAAGATGCCAGGACACTATTAGGAACAGTGCGTTCAAATAGAACTGAAGTCCAAAACAAGGCTGGTGGCCAGTACTATCATTTTGGTCTACTGGAATCCATTTCAGGTGTACTCTACAACAACATGGACATTTTGCGGAATGTGAGCAATTTGAGGCTCCAGGTGAGCATCGATGGTCTGCCTCTCTACAAGAGTTCAGCAACTCAATTCTGGCCCATTCTTGTAACTGTGCAACATTTGGTGCAGGAGGAACCTGTGACAATAGGTTTATTTTGTGGTGATAGTAAACCAAGCTCACTGGATGAGTATCTTGAGGACTTCATCTGTGAAATAAAAGACTTAAGTCATGGTTTTGAATTTGAAGGACTCAAGTTAACTTTACAGCTTACCTTAATGATTTGCGATGCACCTGCACGTGCATTTCTGAAAAAAGTGAAGGGCCATGCAGGCTACCATGGATGCGAAAAGTGTATTCAGGATGGTGTGCACCTGGAGAACAGGATGACATTCCCTAGAAATGACATGCCTCTTAGAAATAATGACAACTTCAGAAATAAGACTGATCCAGATCACCACCATGGCATCTCACCACTAGAAGAAACATCCTTGGATATGGTCTCTGGATTCCCCCTTGATTACATGCACCTTGTGTGCCTTGGTGTCATGAGGCGGCTTCTCCACTTGTGGCTTCGACTGGGTCCTCTAACTTGCAGGCTGTCAGGATTTCAAGCCACTGTGCTGACAGAAAGGTTGGTTGGTGCCAAAAAAAATGTGCCTATGGAATTTGCGCGCAAACCAAGGGCAGTGAGGGAAATAGATCGATGGAAGGCGACCGAGTTTAGACAGTTTTTATTGTATACAGGCCCTGTTATGCTGAAACACCTACTCAGCACGGAGGTGTACAAAAACTTCCTGCTGTTTTTTGTGGGAATCTTCATCTTGTGCAATAATCGAATAATCACATCGACTATGCCAATGATATTCTGCGACTTTTTGTCACACACTTTGGACAGCTATACGGCCCCAAATTCCTGTCCTACGTCTTGTACGTCTACTGTCTTGTACATCTTGCAGAAGATGCAAAACACCATGGTGTCCTCGACAACTTCAGTGCTTTCCAGTATGAGGATCACCTTAAGCTGAAGAGACTCCTGCGGAAACCTACATGTCCACTGAGTCAAATTGTGAGAAGGTTCTCAGAAATGCAAAGCTGCAGCAAAAAAAAGGAGAAAAACAACCCACCACTGCTCAGAAAACAACACATGGCTGGCCCTCTACCTGAATGTTTTCATGGATCTTCACAGTACAAAGAAATAAAAACCTGCTCTTACACTCTTAAACTGGACCAGGCCAACAGTTTTGTTTACATTGATGGGAAAGTTGCAAAGCTGCAAAATATAATTACAGCGAGGGATGACATTTACGTGGCCTACACTACCTTCAACAATCATGAACCTTTTTTTGATTATCCCCTTCCATTCTCAGAACTTGGTATTCATCTAGTTGATGGCATCTCAGGACCAACACATTTCTGCAAGTTTGAGAACATTGAGGCGAAAGCTTTCTTAGTTCCTTATGACCGTAATTTTGTTTCAGTCCCTCTTTTACACACACACAAATTTTTTTTTGGACTTGCTACTTTTATTTTGGGTAACTGAATCATGCATATGAACAACTGAAATGTAATAAGAATCGTTACACTTTATGGGGCTTTAGGTTGTTCCAGCTAAAATAAACAAAACAACAACAAAAAGAACATGTACCTGATAGTGGTTCTCTAGTGGTAGAATTCTACATGAGTCGGGTAAGCAAGTTAAAATACACTTTAAATAAACATTATTAAAACAGATGACAAAATCACTAATACATGGCATTCCACAGCTTAATGTTTTCATGAATTAAGTTCACATACTTTGATAATTTCAGCATCATTTGACAACATTTCCAGAAAATGGAAAAGGGCATGCTACACTTCTGACATCTCAGAATCTGAAAATTCTATAAAAAGAATTCACAAGTTGTAAAAATACATATTTCACTTTAAAAAGATACTTTGAAAAGTAATTTTAACAAACAGTAATATTCAGTCTTCTGAAACTATACAAAGTTTATGTGAGTAACATAGATAAATTTAAGTTATTTACTTATAATCTTGAATTCAGCCCTACCTTTTCACTCACAATTAGAAACCAGCTATGTTCAGTTTCTAATGCAGGGCTCGACATTAACGCTTTTCAGCTTGTCCGGGACAAGTGGATTTTGTGAAGGGGCAAGTGAAAGAATTGTACTTGACCGACAGGACAATTAACCTCATTAAAATTTTAATAAACAATAACTAGGGCAGCACGGAAACTTTGGCGAGAATGACTCTGATTGTATTACTTTCAGTGTAAACTCTGGTTAAGGTCACGTCAGTTGAGGCTCGTACAGCCTGTCTGACTCGTGGAGAAATCAAAACTATAAGCGCAAAAGCACACACAAAGAAACCAATGTTAACAAACATACTTCGGTAGAAAAAAGGATAAATATTCTAATTCCATCAGGTGCGTGATTTCACATAGAGCAGCTGTTTTTACACAGAGCCGTTGATCACAGAATCCTAGCATATAATGAGCGTGGATTTGTGCAGCTTGTCTGTGAACCATGGCTCTGTGTAGTAATAGCTGCTCTATGTGAAATCACGCACCTGATGGAATTTACCGCTGATTAGAGAACCGGCTTTACTGAAGAGATGTGCATTAATCATCAGCCGATATATATCGTGCACCCCTATTTAACAAAGTCTATACAAAAATTATTTTAGTCCACCAACGTTAATCCGGTCATTTTTCTCCGGTCTGGTTTAATTGTCGGACTAAAATCACAGATTTTGCGATATGATTGGTCAGCCTGCCTGTCAATCAAACTTCCATTTTTTTGCCACATTCAAATAAGAAGAGCTTCTTTTTTTTATATTTTGGCCTTTTTCTAACCTACCTGGGTTATTGTACGGTGTCAGAAAACCTGTATATAGACCACAGAAAGTAGTATGCACCCTTTTTGGAGTTTGAATTGGAAGAGGAAATTACACTGTATTTATTGCTTTTTTTTGTTTTTGATTTTTTTAAATTGACAAACATGCTAGTTTATTACCTATATAATCCATTTTTGTAAAATAATCTAATTCCCTGATTTTGCTCTTAGAAAGAAAACATTCTCATCAGATGATGAGCTTCATGAAACCCCCAACAAAAAAATTAAAATTAATAGAGACAAAAATCCACCTACACCAAAAGTCCCGCCTGCACCAAAACCTCCAGCACCTCTAAAATACATCAAGACAAAAGGTAAAAATACAATAAAACAGTTAAATGACTAAGACATAATAGTGTGTGACTGCTGAGTGCAATTTTTTTTTCAGGTCCTGTTGTACGACCTCTGCTTACAACAAGCAAAGCAGTGAACTCTTTCAGCAATTGTGAGTTTTAAATTTAGATAACTGATATTTGTGGATGTTTTGTTCCATGCTCAAGAAGTGAAGTGAAGTGAAGTGAAGTGACATTCGGCCAAGTATGGTGACCCATACTCAGAATTTGTGCTCTGCATTTAACCCATCCGAAGTGCACACACACAGAGCAGTGAACACACACACACACTGTGAGCACACACCCGAAGCAGTGGGCAGCCATTTATGCTGCGGCGCCCGGGGAGCAGTTGGGGGTTCGGCGCCTTGCTCAAGGGCACCTCAGTCGTGGTATTGAGGGTGGTGAGAGAACTGTACATGCACTCCCCCCACCCACAATTCCTGCCGGCCCGGGACTCGAACCCACAACCCTTCGATTGGGAGTCCGATTCTCTAACCACCAGGCCACGACTTCCCCTAAGACTCCGCTGGGATGTTCCTTAGCCATGGTAAGATCAATGTATAGCACAGGCTCTCGTGACTTGTTGGTTTACATCACTTTTCTTTTTCAGCCTTACCCAATTCTGTTGCTATTTTAACAGTTTGGACAGAACTACTATCATTACATTCATAACTTGAGGATTTACATACTAAGGATGATTTAATAATAAACATTTGGTTGCCAATTAGAAGCGATAGCAATTTCAAGCTTTAGTAAGGCTTTGTGTAGTACAAAATCTTGTTTTGTGAGGCAGACATAACAGCTACATATCAATTCTTTCAACAGCACTTGTTAATCACCACCAAAGGGCCATGGAGAAGCCGCAGCAGGCCCGTTTTGAGACTTTCCCCAGCTGTCAAGGTAACAGGCTCTACATGAGTACTGTAAACTCAAATAAATTCACAGCATTTATGACAACTCAAAAGTCTGACTCCATAACAGGGTGGGTCTTTTACAGGTTAAATTGGCCAAAAAAAGAGATTTAACTCACAAGTTTACAATTATTAAAGGGGTCATATGATAAGATTTCATTTTTTCCTCTCTCTTTGGAGCGTTACAAGCTCTTGGTGCATAAAGAAGATCTGTAAAGTTGCAGTTTCAAATCCAAAGAGAAAGTAAACCACACCCTCCTAAAACGTTCTAACATGCCCCCACGTCTATGTCAGTACAGTCGTGGCCAAAAGTTTTGAGAATTACATAAATATTGGAAATTGGAAAAGTTGCTTCTTAAGTTTTTATAATAGCAATTTGCATATACTCCAGAATGTTATGAAGAGTGATCAGATGAATTGCATAGTCCTTCTTTGTCATGAAAATTAACTTAATCCCAAAAAAACCTTTCCACTGCATTTCATTGCTGTCATTAAAGGACCTGCTGAGATCATTTCAGTAATCGTCTTGTTAACTCAGGTGAGAATGTTGACGAGCACAAGGCTGGAGATCATTATGTCAGGCTGATTGGGTTAGAATGGCAGACTTGACATGTTAAAAGGAGGGTGATGCTTGAAATCATTGTTCTTCCATTGTTAACCATGGTGACCTGCAAAGAAATGCGTGCAGCCATCATTGCGTTGCATAAAAATGGCTTCACAGGCAAGGATATTGTGGCTACTAAGATTGCACCTAAATCAACAATTTATAGGATCATCAAGGACTTCAAGGAAAGAGGTTCAATTCTTGTAAAGAAGGTTTCAGGGCGTCCAAGAAAGTCCAGCAAGCGCCAGGATGGTCTCCTAAAGAGGATTCAGCTGCGGGATCGGAGTGCCACCAGTGCAGAGCTTGCTCAGGAATGGCAGCAGGCAGGTGTGAGCGCATCTGCACGCACAGTGAGGCCAAGACTTCTGGAAGATGGCCTGGTGTCAAGAAGGGCAGCAAAGAAGCCACTTCTCTCCAAAAAAAACATCAGGGACAGATTGATCTTCTGCAGAAAGTATAGTGAATGGACTGCTGAGGACTGGGACAAAGTCATATTCTCCGATGAAGCCCCTTTCCGATTGTTTGGGGCATCTGGAAAAAGGCTTGTCCGGAGAAGAAAAGGTGAGCGCTACCATCAGTCCTGTGTCATGCCAACAGTAAAGCATCCTGACACCATTCATGTGTGGGGTTGCTTCTCATCCAAGGGAGTGGGCTCACTCACAATTCTGCCCAAAAACACAGCCATGAATAAAGAATGGTACCAAAACACCCTCCAACAGCAACTTCTTCCAACAATCCAACAACAGTTTGGTGAAGAACAATGCATTTTCCAGCACGATGGAGCACCGTGCCATAAGGCAAAAGTGATAACTAAGTGGCTCGGGGACCAGAATGTTGAAATTTTGGGTCCATGGCCTGGAAACTCCCCAGATCTTAATCCCATTGAGAACTTGTGGTCAATCCTCAAGAGGCGGGTGGACAAACAAAAACCCACTAATTCTGACAAACTCCAAGAAGTGATTATGAAAGAATGGGTTGCTATCAGTCAGGATTTGGCCCAGAAGTTGATTGAGAGCATGCCCAGAATTGCAGAGGTCCTGAAAAAGAAGGGCCAACACTGCAAATACTGACTCTTAGCATAAATGTCATGTAATTGTCAATAAAAGCCTTTGAAACGTATGAAGTGCTTGTAATTATATTTCAGTACATCACAGAAACAACTGAAACAAAGATATAAAAGCAGTTTAGCAGCAAACTTTTTGAAAACTAATATTTATGTAATTCTCAAAACTTTTGGCCACGACTGTATGTGGGAAGATTTGCATAACGCCGCCCAAATGTTCACACAAATAAAGGCGGCATAGCTTTCATACTCGCTGCTGCTGTCGCTACCATGTTGTGGAGTCACTGTGTGTTTTGTTTTGAAAGCAAAACTAATTTGTTTGGCCTTCCAAAAGAGGACATGACTAGAAATCAGTGGTTAAGTTGTAGTTCATCCCAAATATACAGATGTGTGCAGCGAGGAGCAACAATAATGTACATTATGTGAAAAATGTAAACCACAAACACATTGAATTGCACCAATTATGCAACAATGTTCTTTTTAGCAATGTCATATGACCCCTTTAAATGCCCAGGAGAAAGATGCAACACTATAGCAATTGCAAAATTGAAGCTTACTTGAACTAGTGGTGATACCTCAAGAGTCACTCTTAACCTATCTTTATCCTATCCATGAAACCCATCCATAAAACTTTTTTTTTTTTTAAATCAGTCTTCATTTATGACACTTCAGCTTGTGGTTATGGGTTATTATGGTTTGTAATTGGCAAAATACTTGGATTTTTTTTTTATCAGATATATACATGCATAATAATTATGCACACACTGTAGATGTTTAGTCATGTGCTTATTCTGCCTGATGTCAGAAGTTGCAAGACACTTTAATGAATAAAAACCAGCCATTAAAATGAATGTGTCATGTAAAATTATTTAAATTTACCAGTTCCATCATTCTCAGCTCCAGATGTTCCCATGAGCTTCTCCCAGGCAGATGAGCCACAAGATGCTTGGGGTGAACACTCACCTGGCATTCAAGGTAAAAAAAAACAATTAGTATTTGGTAAAAGAAAACAAAAAGGACAATTACTGTACACACATAAGGTAATTCAGCATGTTATGTACAATCCATCAGAGAATGCATTTTCTTTGCTGAGACCTTCAAGTTCCAAGCAAGAAAGAACACAGCGTAAGTTGTATGACTCACTTTTGGTAAGTACTGTAGGATTTCATGTAGGTGTACTATAGAAAATGTGCTTGTTTAAAGCAAAAATGTAAAGCTAAATAAGCTAAAATACAAAGAAATAGAGAGCACAATTCAGCAGCAGCAGAATGGGTACCTTTTGTAATGTCAATTAAACTCATTTAACAGAGAGCTTCTCTCATGCAGACCGCCAGCTGGAAACTTGGGAAGAACACCCATCTATCACTCAAGGTAAAAAAACATTAATTAGTATATGGAGGAAATCAAAAACACAATTGCAAATGAGTCATGGCCTAACACAACCTAATACAATTTTTTTCACTTTTTCTAATTAGAGAACAAATTCTCTGCCTTAAGACTCTCTCAAGACCAAAGACCATCAACCACACAACAAGGGAGAATGCAAAGTAAAAAAATTAAAAAAAAAGTCAATTTCAGTCATTACTAGGGTATCACTAAAAGGGGTCATATGCTATTTTAAAGACCATTATTTTGTATATTTGGTGTAACAGAATATGTTGAGACGCTTTAATATTCAAAAAACATTTTTCAAATACTGTACATTATTGTAGTTCCTCTATGTCCCGCCTCTCTCAAAAACCTCATTTTCAACAAAGTCCCTCCTTCCGACAAGCACAGGCTGCTCTGATTGGCCAACTTACCCAATGCATTGTTATAGGCTGAACACCGCAAGCACTCGTCGGAAATGCAACGCCCCTTTCCATAATCGCGAGCTTCATCTTTCAAAGTAAATATCAAGACTGTTAATAATGTCATTAGTTTTACCATCAGTTCAAGCCCGAAAGGGCAACAGAGTCGTGTGACAGACACAGTGATGATGCAGTACACAAGCCACGGTTAAGACAGCTTATGTGCTATGATTTCTGACAGTCTGTTTACTCTGCTGTGATGTTACCCACACACACACACGTAATCACACAACACGTTACTCTACGCTGCGCAAAACTGCGCATTTAAACAGTCAATAGCAAACACTTAAACTATTAAGAAAACATACTTAAAAGTAGCGATTCAGAATAAGCACCAGATTCAATTCAAGTTTATTTGTGTAGCGCATTTTACAATACAATCGTTGCAAAGATCGTCATAGCAAAGTCGGAATTTACCTTTTTTTTTTTTTTTTTTGGAATAGCCTTTGTGCACAGCCAGCCTTGTACTCTCCTAGGTTCACAAAACTGTCATCCATTAAATGTGTTGTACAAATTTGAACATCTGGGTTGTTCTGTTGTAAATAAATCTTAACAATGAATCTTCATTGCATTTACTTTCGGAAGTCCACATAAAGTGCTTTTGCTTTTGCCTAGAAACACAAAGCGTATCCCTGACATGACTGCTTTAACACTAACTGCAGTTCCTGAAACCACACCTTTTTTTTGAGTGAACATCTTGACGTAAATGTGTGGGGGCGTGTTTGAATGAGCCGTTTAGCATGGTATGGATCAGCCTTATCTTTTAGATAGAATAAATCCTTTAGTGGGAGACTTTAAGCTTTGTAACTCTTTAGATCTTATACATGTACAAATACCTACATAACACACTGAAGAAAAGGAAAAATAGAAATCACATTATATGACCCCTTTAGGAGCCCTTGAGCCAGATTTACTAAACAGACCAAATTAGCATTAGAGCGCAATTCCATAAATGTGCCGATGGGAGGGAAAATTATGCGTGTGATTTACTGACAATGCAAACTTTAAAGAACAGACGAAGCCAGATCATTCCCACAATAACCAGTGCAATCTACCAAGAGCAGCGCAAATTACCGCCTGCTTTAAGACATGCCTTTCTTGGGTATTAAAAATTTATCAAATACAAATAATTTGAAGAGCACAAATGTTATTAAATCAATGCGTGATTCATCTTAATACAAATGCATATTCAAGGTTAAACGCAAAAACAACTGTCCACATCTTTTCAGCACTAATTCTTTACTGCGCCTCTTTAGTAAATCCTGACAGTACTATTTTAACACCAAAAGAAGGTTTGGCTGGTGCAAGCTGTTAGTAAATCTAGCCCATATTGTATCAGTGTCATGCATTGTCATTGTAGCAAATACAACTTACCAACTTCACCTTTCTTAACTCCAGCTGTTCCAGTGAGCTTGTCCAATGAAAATGAGCAAGAGGATGCTTGGGGTGAACACCCATCTAACTTTCAAGGTAAAAGAACATTCATAAACACATGCAGTAAACACATACACTGCAAATTAATAACACTAGGTTTATTAACATTCATTAACATTTTCTGTACAATCCATCAGAGAACACAATCTCTGAACAGAGATCCTCAAGTACCCACCAGCCAAGAACAAATAGTAAGTCATTTGTAATTTTTTGTTTTGCCTGTTGACAGCATCGTTGCCCAAAAAGTATGTGTATCATCAGCCTAAGGCTTTAAGCATGTAGCCATATCTTCAGAAACTAAATTTTTCATGACGTGTTAGTTTAATCACATTTAAGAGCTTTATATGTGCTTGCAGGTGCTTCTGGTGTGAGACGATGGAGCTGCATCACTAATCAATGTACACGTACGTTAAATTGAAGTGCTAAATTTGTAAAATTATACATCTTATAGTTTAATTAAAATACTCTCCCAGATAAACCTACTGTGTTGCAGCTGTTGAGAGGACAATTCTGGAGGCACTTAATGAACTGGACATGAAGATCAATCATCTGACTTCAGTGGTCCAGTCCCTTGCAGCAAACAACCGTTCCAGTGCTCCAGTGGTGGACAGCGAGGATGATGTCTTTCCTCTCACAACCATGGAGGAACTAGACAAACTGGAAAGACAATTATCAGAAAAAGCAATGATGCAAAAGATGGTAAAAATCATTGACATTTGAAGGTTTCACAGTTGCAGTGAAGTAAATAATATCTATTATATACCCGGTTTCACAGACCAGGCTTAAGGCTAGTCCCAGACTGAAATGCATGTGTGAGCTGTCTTAACTCAAAATAACTTGCAATGACATTCCTTACAATATGTCAGTGCCATTGTTTCATCTCAAGATGCACACATGCACCATTTTTATAAAAGCAAAACTAGGACCTATAGTCCAGATTTAAACTAATCCCTGTTCTGTGCTCAGTAGTAATAGATTACATGTAATCTGGATTACGTAAACAGATTCTAGTAAATAAATAACTTGTATTTATATTAAATTACATTATATAAAACTCATAATCAGACTACAGTTACTTTTTATGGATTACATGATTAAATATTATTTACAGTATAGCAATAGATTATTCTGAATTTAACCCCCCCCCCCCAATTTCTCTTTTTAATCTTTTACATTTTCCTTTCTAAAATAGAAGGCTGCTTATATACATTCAGAAAGTCTTCAGGTTTTGTGGATACTCACACAGAGACCCATGGTTAGTCAGGTGGCAGCGTTTGATCACTGGATTTAAAATAATTTAATGTTTAAGAACATAGCATCAGCATCAACACATTGATTTTTATCTGTAGGTTGTTTAACCATGTATTTCTATGTCTTTGGATGGCTTTAGTCTTTTAAACGCATTAAAATGCACAAATTCACGAACTTTTTTTTTTGTCATCTGATCACCTAATATATTTACTTAAAAGTACTCATGAGATTTTAAAATATGTATTTTTTAATAATTAAGTGTCACATTTCTATGTTCATTGGTTCTGCGACACTGGTTATGGTCACATGACATGCAGGTAAACAAATTAAACGTTTTAATTTTTTTATTGATTTTAAAATGCTTTATTTTAATTTAAAATCTTTTTGTGATTTAAATAATTATTAGCTTTTCATTAATTAAACTCACAAGCCTCCTACAGTTCATTCACAAACACCAGTTTGAGAAAACTTGACATAATATATTATTTAATGCACTTCATGCTTTAAATAACAATTAAAATATATTTACTTACTCTTTGTATTTTTATGTCATATGGTACTTTGATTATCCTATTTAAATTTGATAGACTACTTTTAGATTACTTTTGACCAAACTCATCTGATTACATTATTTAAAATGTGTAATGTAATGGATTCATTGCTAACTACAATTTTCTCATGTAATTTGGAATCAGTAACAGATTACAATTTGTGAGTAACTACTCAGCTCTGTCTGTGAAACAGGACCATAATGTTTGGGCATTGTCTATAATGTTTTGAAATGTGTTTTTATTTTTAAGGTGAACAGGTTATCCATCAGTGGAGGACACACACTAAAGAAAACAATATGGAGAATATGCTCCAAAGTGTTTGGTCCTGTAGCCAAACAGCTGAACTGGTGTGGTAGGGGAGAAAAGCGAGGGATCAGGAAAACAAACATAGGAGCACTCCTAATAGGTAAGTTACGTCCAAAATGTTTTCCAATGTACAGTGTACGGGGAACACTTTAAATTAAGGTTCATTAGTTAACATTAGTTGCATGCATCAATACATTATTAAAATCATACGTTGTTCGTTAAAGCACGATTACCCCTCGTGAGCTTTTCATACAGATTATTAGGCCTACAATAACATAATATATATTATGCATGTCGTTTTAACAGTGTAAAACGCGGTTTCATACTCACAAGAGAAATATTAACTCTTGTTTTACGATTAACAGTTAGGCTAAGTGACGAAGAACTGTTGATGAACCACAAAATCAGCTGTTACCGCCACTTGACTAAACCACAGAAACACCTATTCGTCAATATTAAGCTAATACTTATCTGTTTAATTTACTTTATATAAAATCAAACATACACCACACATATTAATGACAACGAATCAAGCTACGTACCTCAGTTTTCCCGCGGCGATCACTTCCACGTGCGCATCGATGTGATGATTTGTAAGCACATGCGCAGTACTGATGAGGAGTCGACTCTAAAAGAAGTCGCCAGTTTTCGAAGTAGACTTAATGTAAAATTATTAATATTCAACTCAGGCTGTGTCTCCACTAATCTGGGAGTCACTCTAAAAGAACCTGAAACCGATAGCAGTTTAAAGTTTTTATGACTGAAGCAGAATTTCAGCACCACTGGAAATGAACAGTGACCAATCAAATAGAAAGCACAGACATGAAACTTCCTACTTCCTATGTTATATTACATCACGCTGAGTGACATTAAAAACAGTAGACAAGCAATAACTGCACATAAATTATATATATTAATTAGATTTTATAAAGGCAGGCTAATCGTTCTCAGCTAGTAACTCGACTCGGGATCATATGAACAATTAAACAGACATAAGACGAAATAAATGTCTTATTTTACATTATTTTGCGCAGTTAATGCATAATTCTTAAATGGATTTGTTTGGATCGGCATGCATTTATCTTACATGACTAATTGAATAATGAATAATTTAACTGATACTGATACAGACATTATAGCTTTAGGGAAGGACGGGTGTTGCAATCATTTTTTATACTTTGCTTATCATTGTCTAAATTCATAAGAGCCCAGTTAAAAAAACATACTTTGAGGATTTAATTAAACAATAAGTGAAAAAAGTTTTA